>NC_045150.1:14668861-14686361 GCF_008831285.2 Nymphaea colorata
TGAAGAAAAATAGAACCCTAAAGGGGTAGTGCAAAGCTAAATTTCTGACTGGGGGTAGTATTAGTTTAACTTTCAACTTTAAGGTATATAAAAAAAAAAAAAAAAAAGAAGTATCAATGACTGGTACGGAAAATTGCTTACAAAATCCACAATGCGGCTCCACTACCGTTAAGGCGTCATTTGGCAGCAGGGACACTCATACAGTTTTCATAATAAGAACAACCCTAAATAGGTAGACAAAATGGGGGATGCTTAGCCGAAGTTCTAACCGAGCGTGAGTGACTATACACAATTTCCCTGGATCTCTTTCCTCCAATGAAAAAGATTGAAAAACAGAAAGTGACAAAACAAAACACATAACAACTACGAACCATGAATAAGAGAAAACAGATCTATTTAGATGGGTGCTTTATGTTACTTCATGCCTAAGAAGGTGTGGTCATTCCAGTTTTCACTTTTAACCTATACAAATAAAACCTTAGGCCCGTTTGATGGGCGAGAAAAAGTCGATGGAGCGGTAAAAATTTGTACGGGCGGGTGAAATTTCACCCGCCCGACAAAACAACCATCAAACAGGGTGATTTTTCACCCGTTTAATGTAAAAAGGAGCGGGTGAAATTTCACCCGCTCGACAATGCTTTCACAAACGTCCTCCCTCCGCAGCTTCTTCTCCCTCGCATTCTTGCCTTCTCACCGTCTCGCACAGAGGCGTCGCCCCTCTCATCGTTGCTCCTCCACCATCTCCGCTCGCAACATCGCCGCTCCGCCGTCACTGCTCCGCTCCTCCACCGTTTCGCCAACCCACAGTCACCGCCAAGTAAGGTTTCGTTGTCTCCCTCTGCTCAAGAAACGCCCAAATTTTTTTTCTCTGTCTCTTTTGCTCTCGTTTTCTCCCTTTCTCTCTTGCGATATATTTGGAGGTTCGTCAATGCCACATCGTCGTTCCGCCCAAGGAACGCCCAAATTTTTTTCCCTGTCTCTCTTCTCTTGCTCCTCGTTGTCTCCCCGTCTCTCTTGCTTTCGTTGTCTCCCTGTTTCTCTCGCTCTCGTTGTCTGATTTTTCTCCTCTTTGGAGTTGGGGATTTGCGTTTTGATTTTCTTAGTAGGGTATTCGGGATTATGTGCAGCGGTCATTGTTCATTTACGTTTTCCTTGCTCATTATTGGGATTACGTTTTCCTTGCTCAATCCATTCGTTTAATCTCTGCATATTAGATCAGTTCTGATTTTATGTATCGTTGCATCTTAGAAGCAGTTTTACATTCCCAAGTTGAGTGCATTATTCATTATTTCCTCGTTTCTGCAACAACCCTTTCTTCATTATTTTTGACGTATTGTTTCTCCCAGTTGAGTGCATTATTCATTTTTATGCAAGCGTACCATTTTTTTCCCTTTCTTCCTGTCTACTGGGAAATGCCACAACGGTGGACAACTGGGATCGTTGCATCTTCTTAATTTATAGAAATTATGAGATCTGCCTCAGGTTTGCTCAAGATGAGTTTTTTTTTTTATTGCCTTCCATGACCTAGGTATTCTGAAGAACAATATCAGTGATTACAGTTATGTATCGTTGCATCTTCTTAATTTATAGAAATTATGAGATCTGCCTCAGGTTTGCTCAAGATGAGAATTTTTTTTTTATTGCCTTCAATGAAGAGCCTGGCCTAGGTATTCTGAACAGTAACTTACAGTTTTCTGAGTCACTGGCGTTCACACCAACAACCTCCAATGATTATCAATCATGAGAAATATTAGATTTGGATGATTTCAACATCGAAAAAGCGATCAAGAATACAAAGTATGTACTAGAAAAGCCAAATAGAAGTATAGATCATCTCTGCTTCTGCAAAGGCTTGGAGTGCAGTAACCCCACAGTCTCAGCAGAGCAGCTTCCTGGTAGCTCATGTTTGTGGCCACTGAACTGAGTGAACAGCTGCACATTCACTTATTTTATTCTCAATGAAGTGGCTAGAGGCGTCTGCTTTTATGTATTGCCGACCCTGAAAATGAAGTGGCTAAAGAGGCGTCTGCTTTCATGTATTGCCAATTTGATTTTTCTAAATTAGTTAGCTGGTTAAATGGTTTTGGAGAGGGCACGAACTGAGTGAACAGCTGCACATTCACTTACTTTGATTCTCAATGAAGTGGCTAAAGGAGGCATCTGCTTCATTATTTTTGACGTATTGTTTCTACCACTTAACCTGTTAACTTACACACTCACTCTCCATTAATCACTCTCTAACATTGCAGCGAGAGTGAGGACTTCAATTCTAGAAGAATATTTCAGATCTGTTCATTAAACAACATTCCTTACATTGTTCATGCCCCCACAACTCTCCCATGTTCATTAAATTCCATCAGTAGTTTTGATTACACCATTAGCATTTCAATTGATTTTAACTGTTGTTCATGTTGTTGTTCATGCTAGATTTATAAAATTGTTAGTGAAGAATTATTATACAAAACGTTACGATGGAAGACAGTGGTCATTCAAGAGAAATTTGACATGGACTGAACCACAAATGGACCACTTAGTCCAGCTTCTTGTGGAGCAGTCACGCCATACCTGGCATGAAATCCGGTGGAGGTTTGAAGCCCAAAGCATACACAGCTATTGAAAAAGGAATGAGGATAGATTCGGTCCAGAATTCACGAAAGACAAAATAAAAAACAAATTGAAGTATTCCAAACCCAACTTGACAGTGATGAAAGAAATGTTGAACACAAGTGGGTTGGCTACGACCCAATTAACAAATGCATTGAGGTCGACCCCCAAGTATGGAACGACTATGTTCAGGTAAATTATAAATTAATTTGTTAGGTTTGTCTCACATGTATTTGCTTGTGCAATATTTGAACACATGAATTTTTTCAGAAATATCCAAATAGGAAAAAGTACAGAGGGCCAAAAGTATGGAGATACTATGATGAGTTCGCCGAGGTATATGGCGAATCTCATGCAACTGGGCCAAAATGCAGTAACATTAAACAACGTGCTACAAGTTGAGACTGAATCACTCCCATCTACACCTGCTTTCCAGAATTCACCTTCTTACATGCAGTTTGACAGTGAACAGTCATTTACACAGACGCCAAATGATGGTACACCCCTACAATCGCCACTACCTACAACTCCTACAACTGAGAATCTGACAACCAATACAAGTTCACATAGGTCAAAACGGAACAGGTCAACCAATGATGACACGTATTACAATTTGTTGAACGGTATAGTTAAAAATGTGGACGCCCTAACACATACTTCTAGAGGGTTTCAATATGCCAAATGTTGTGAAATTTTACAAGAGATGGTGGACACAGGGCTACTAGATAGTCATACAAGACTGCTGAGTCTGGACCTGTTAGGAGAGGGAACGAATTCCATGATCTTTCTCAACGTTCCACCTGAAGACCGGCTAACATGGTTGTCGCGTAGACTTGGTACTTTATAGGTAAGATTTCATATTTGTTAGTAGAATTATTTGTATGATTCATTTGGCACAATAACATTTGTTGTATGTTTTTCTTATAATTCCATGATCTTTCATGTAGTGTGAAATTGTTGTTATTGAAGCAATCTGTTTATGTTCTTCATCATGATCTTGTCCTGCAATCCTTTCTTTTTTGTTGTGCTGAAACACATGTTGGAAATTATGTTATTCAATAAACATCCTTACATGTACATGCAGTTTAGTCAAAATGATTGATGTTGACATGTTCGAAGATGACGATGAACGAGTGCTTTTCATCATTCGAATGGTTTTTGTGTTGTCTTCTTTTGGTTAAAAGACCAACCATCATCTAGGAGGATTGTTCATCCATTTCGAGATGCTGGTACATCTTTTGTCCAACTTATGCTTCACGGTCATCCTAGAAATTGTTTGGACTTACTCCGTATGGAAGAGCATACATATATGAGACTGTGTAACATTCTAAGGGATAGAAATTTGTTGGAGGATGCTCGTGACATTACCGTAGAAGAACAAGTAGCTATATTGCTTTTGACAATTGGACATAATGAACGAAATCGTCCTGTTCAAAATACGTTTCAACATTCTGGACAAACAATAAGTAAATATGTCAGCCTAGTGCTACGAGCGATATGTATACTGGGTAAGAATTACGTTCGGCTGCCCAATGATAGATGATGCCAGCACATATTCGACATTCTAAACGATTCTTTCCATATTTTGAGGTAATTTCATCATCTTGAACTCAACATGACACATACAACAAGACAAACTACAACATGACTAACTAGTTGCCTTGTCATATAGAATTGTTTAGGAGCAATCGATGGCACACATATACCTGCATGGGTCCCAGCTTCAGATCAAGCAAGATTTCGCAATAGAAAAGGTTTCGTTTCTCAAAACGTCATGGCTGTAGTCGGATTAGATACTAGATTCCACTACGTTTGGCTGGATGGGAAGGAAGTGCAACAGACTCAAGAGTATTGTACAATGCACTAGATCATGAAACAGACCCATTTGTTGTCCCAGAAGGTACGTAGTTCCACCAACCAATTCACTCTTTTAAGAAGCATGTATCAATGTAGAATTAAATTTTGTTCAATTGTAGGGAAATTTTATCTGGCTGATGGGGGGTATCCAAACATTGTCGGCTTGCTTACACCTTATCGAGGACATCGTTATCATTTGTCTGAGTTTAACACTCGGGGAGCACGCTCACCTAGAACAGAAGAAGAATTATTCAACCATAGGCATTCATCACTCTGAAATACAGTAGAAAGAACTTTTGGCATGTTGAAAGGTCGTTTCCAATATTGAAAATGCAAGTTCAGTATCCATTCCAAAAACAAGCTCAAATCGTTCTTGCTACATGTGTATTGCACAACTTCATAATTGAACACAATCCAAATGCCGAGCAATTTGATGATGAAGATGCACCTTCGACTGATAACTTTGTCTTAAGCGAACCTGAAATTGCAAGCCAAACACATCAACGAGGAAGCAACAATGCTTTGAGAGCAGCTATATCATCTCAAATGTTTACAGATTATCAATTAAATAGTAAGTTTGTTTATAAATGTTGACAACTTCTTCAGTTTGATTGTCTGACATTTGTTTTCTTTTCAACAGGACAACGAAGATGATGCCCCACCGAAAGTACTATGTGGTTTTCGAAGGGCGTGAGCGAGGCATATATGACAGCTGGGAGCGGTGCCAACCATTAGTCTATCGGTACAAGGTGCCATCTTCAGATCGTTTGATTCTTTAGAAGTAGCAGAAAATCAGATGCTTGAGTATCTCCAAAACAAGTATGGTGTGCAAGTTCGTAGGTCTCCACTCATTGAAGATGTCATTGCAAAGAAAGATATAGAAGACACGAAGTTAGAAGAACGAAAACGCAGCCACAAATGTTGGATTACTTGTTTTGTGATTACATGTTTTCTTTGTTGGATACGTACTCATTAAACTTTTTTTTTTCTTCTTAGTAGAAAATACACTCTTTTGTGGATTCGTAGTCATGTAACTTTTGTGGAGATGTACTTTAATGGATAAAACTTCGTTATGCTTTTAAAGTTCATTTCGTCAACATTTTTTGTTTAATGCTTTTGGAAACAAATATATAACTTTTGCTGTTGTAGATGCTCTCAAGAAGGTGCTTTCTGTTGTAATGTGTTGTTGGATATTTCTTTTTGCTTTTGTTACATATATCATGTGAATGGTCGTCTCTTTAATGAACTGGTTGTATGGTGATTTGTTTTGGGATGATTCATGAATAAATATATGGGTTCTGCAGTCCATTTTTTGTTTGTTGGTTTTGGCTTGGTGGTGGTTCCATGAGGTGATGATCTTTCTCGTTTGGTGGTGCATCATTTTCCAGGTTAAATTTTTCCTGTGCATCAAACAGGGTTAAATTTACCACGTTAAATTTTTCATGTTCATCAAACAAGGTTAAATTTACCATGTTAAATTTCACCCGACAATCAAACAGGGCCTCGTTTTGGAAGATGGTGAAATTTCATCCACTAAATTTTTCTAGAAAAATTTACCATGGTAAAATTACCGCGTTAAATTTCACCCGCCCATCAAACGGTCCCTTAGGCATGCAATATATTGGATCGTATAGATATGTAGCCCTCCACATACGTCATCATAAGTATATTAGATGCCCAGCTAAGCAAGAAATTAAGTCGTAGATGTCTGAGAAAACTTGTTCCTATAGATGGATAAGCAAATGCTAGTCCATCAATTCGAGATCCAATTCTAGATTTTTTAAAGTGATATCTCATCCACAGCATCGCATCGATTGAGGAATCAACAAGCGATATCCCATGACAATGATGGTGGCCAAAGTGCAGTTTCTTCTCTCCACCGCCTGCAGACCCGAAGCCCCGATATGAGATTGAGTTGTGTGCACATCCGAACGCACAAGTATGCAGTGGAAAAAAGCTGGGTTTTGATATGTTCAATTTTTTTAATAAAGAAATGTTTGTTTTAGACTTTTTTGACCTTTTCATAACTTTTTCTACTCTTTTAAAATGTTTCTTTTTTTTTATATACAGAGAAAAAAGATGGGGTTGGGGTAGTTTTGATTTTTTTAAAAAAATGATGTTTATTTTAGACTTTTTAACTCTTTCATAATATCTTTCATATATATATATATATATATATATATATATATATATATATATATATATATATATATATATATATATCCTCCTCTTTGAAGATATGTCTTTTCTATAATACCTTTTCTTGTGCCGGATACTCTCCTTTCATTATGACAGTTACATTAATACAAATATGTTTGTGTTGTCCCATGTCCACCTGAACTCTAATCCTGGTTTTATATGTGTCATACTAATGCAAAAAATTTTTGTGTGCTGGTTATGATGAAAATAGTCCGAATTCACACCGAAAAAAAAATTGGGAAGACAAAAGTGGAAGTAAAAAAAAAAGCTATAAAGGAATACCTTTTGAAAATTACTAAAATGTCCCCTTACACTTGGGTATGTACGTTGGGTACCCTTAACCGGGCACTCAACTCAATCTACCCAAACTCAGCTGAACGCTCTCCACTCACTGCGTCTTCATGAGCAACTATCACCACCCTTTCTCTCTTTCTCTCTCTCTCTCTCTCTCTCTTCCTGATTTAGACTGATTTGTTTCTTTATTCTAAAACAGCTTTAAGGATGGTGGAAAGATTAACGGACGATGTGGGCTGTTAGAGAGAGAGACATGCATGGAATATTCTTGTGTCAGATTTCCATTGCATCCATGGGTCACATTTTCCTTTCTTTGATAAGTAGCCTAAACCATTGCATCCGGCGTTGTTAGCCGACATGAGGTCTGTATGCATGACCTAGACGAACGCCTCAGTAGGAAGCATATAAATATTAAACATCAATCAAGAAGAAGTTGCATGGTGGGTCCGGCCATCTGAAGAGCACGGCTGGACGTCGATGGATCGAGCCCAGTTTCTTGGACTGGCCTGCCCTGATTGTGTTTTGAGAAATCCAGGACTTGTCAAACACGATTAGCGGCCATTGACTCCACAGTTTTTCCAAAGGAAAAGAACCAACCTCGTCGGTTCGCAGTTTGAATGGGTCGCCGCAAAACACAGTTACTCGTCAGTGGCGAAGCAGGACATTCAGTGCTGACAGGCAGGCCCTTCAGAAAATCAGTGGCTGAGGGATGCCATATGCTAAGCAGTAAAATAGCTACGGAGCTTTAGCAAGTAAACTAGTAATTTTTGTGTGCCTGTGTGGGCAATTTGCCAGACAAGCCCACATGTTCCTGCATCATTCTTGATAAATAGGAGTTGCCTATTGTGATACTTATCAATCCGCCTTAATGGTACTTTAATTCTTCATATTCTCACATTCTGTTTTTCTCTTGTAAAAGTTGGTTGGAAGCAGCCATTTGAATTGTAGGGCTTGGCTTGGGTTGATCCAAAGTGTTATACAAATCGGCTAATATTTATTTATTTATTTATGTTTACTTAGAAGAAACTCTCTTCTTCGTAAAACCACCAACGTGGACGTACTGTACTTCATTCAACTCGAATATTGTTCTTGCCATGGTTTGCAGACAAGAGAAATAACACACTAGAATGTGACAGCGGCCACAAGATTCAACCTTGAATTCCTTGGATATGAACTGCCTTGCAGCCCAGTTGCCCTATGTGCCTTGAGGCAATCTGCCAATCTTTATTCAAGTGATTTGGAATGAAGCATGATTTAGCAATTCATCGCCAATCACCCATTTTAAAAGATGCAGATGTATTACGGGTTTCTTTCAGTTTCCACTTGAATTTGCAATTCATTCAGAGAAATTTCCAAAATATTGAAAAAGTAGCTCCCAGCTTGATCTCACTCTCAAACTGCGGGCCCACATGGACCATCTACAGTCCAGCATCTGCAGTTTGGCATGGTTGAGGAATCGATCAATGACATCATTGGAGTTGGTCAAAGAGGGCATCTGCAGTTTAACCCAACCTGGGGATGTCAAAGAGTTGGGTTAGGTCCGAGCAAGCTGGCTCTCACCTAAATGAATGTGGGTGAACCGGATCTGGAATAGCATTAGGCTGGACCAAGGCTTGACAAAGCTGTGCTTGGGCTGACCCAAAGCCTTTATTGGCAGTCCAAGCCTGTTCTGTTTACTTATTGGGCCAGGGCCTGACCATCAACTTCATGTTTATCTTGTACTCAACCGATATCTATCCTTATTTGAAACTCTTCACTTTCATTTTCTAATTTTTGGAAACCATTGGAAATATGTCAAGAGTTTGTATGGGAGTCGACTACTGACATCATGCCAAAGAATGTGGAAAAAAAAAGTATAAAGGTATGTATTTGGGCCAAGTCAAGCCCCCAATACCGACCCAGGCCAGCTATCCCAGCAAGTTTTTTTATCTGGCGAGTAGGTCAAATGGTCTCAATTGTCCATCTGGTGCCTGGCCCAGTGACTACCCTTAGAGTCAAGTCATAGTGTTTTGGCAGCATACATAGAGGACTTTTGCTACGAAGTTCCCACTGATCTTGTGTGTGAGAGGTTTGCCATCATTGAGAACTTACTTGTCAGCTAATTAATATTTTTGGGTGATGCATCACGATAAACTATTATAAAAATACACTACCACAAACCATAAAACGTTGCTAATACCCCTATAGTGTCTATATTTTAGCAAATAATGTTTTATTTTGAGCTATATGACAGTATCTAGCATCCGTCAAATTTGAATCCACACACACACACACATATTCAAATTTGTCATTTCTTAGATCTTGTCTTATTACTAAAAATAAAGATTGGTCACTAAAGCATGCGGCTGTATTAGCAACAGTATCAAATAATGCCTATTTATGGCACTTTTTTTAATGGTTTATGGGTTTGTCAGTGACATATTTTAAATCTATTAGTCGTCCAACATCCAGAAGATTAAAATGAATATATATATATATATAATATATATATATATATATATTTGTTTATTTAATATATATTTATCTGTATTTATAATTATATTTATCACTAGAACCTTATTTTCCTAAGAACAATATTTTTTTGAATATTACCGTTTTCAAGAACGAAGAACCATTCTGATGCAATCGGGCTGGGTTTCTCCTTCCATTAATGATGAAAAATAATATAAAGAAAAAAAAATCAACAGAAAAATCACAATTAAGAACTGGCCTCTAACTAAGCTTCAACACTCTCTTGCTCACTCAGCAAACTGTCGATGGTCAGGGTCAGCACTTTTCAGGATTTGTCTGACCTGAATCAATATCATTAATGTTGGCTTTTCTTTCGTTTTTTGTTTTTTTTTTTTACTTTGTCAACGACAAAGGAGTTTCCAAAGGACATAGCCTCCAAAGAGAAGTGATCTTTAACCACGGAATACCTTCTCACTATTGAGCCTACCAATGAACCAGAGTCACTCTCTTAGTTCCTTGACACGAGAACTAAGAGCATGACAGTTTGTGATTATAGTAACATGACAGTCTTTAGGAATCCTCTCTACAAGAACAGAGTCCATAATTCTGATCATGTTTGAGAAGAGAAACCCTTGTACCACCAACCTGGTTTTCCTGATTGGGGAGGCATTAAACCATAGTAAACCAGCCACTTTATAAACATTTGCAACACATGTAGTGACCACTTCCAGCCCCACTCATCTTTACTCTGACAATGCCAAAAATGACTGAAAATTATGGTTTGCAGCTAGATATTTATCGCCTGTTTTACATATTGCCTCATTCTTGTTTATAGAATACCTCACAACATGAGTGTCAAACTTTCCTCTTAGCAATCTCAGCTAGCTAAACCACCTCTTTATGCACCACCTGATTTTTGAAACACCATAGCTTCCAGATTGTGATATTGAAGCAGGCAAGCCAACACCATCCGAATTCATTACATGAGAACCTCTTCCTCCACCACCAGTTCCAGACAGAGAAAAAGTCTGATGTATGGAATTTATCAACTCCAAACCATGAATAGATGTATTGCTAAATGTTCATAGCATTAGTATATGTGAAAAGAAAGTGAGATAAATCTTCACAAGCCCTCCACACAACTTAAACACAGAAACAATGGAAGACCCTACATGTTGAAGTTTGGCATCAGCAGGTAGACGTTAATAACTACAAACAAACACAAGCCAGTTAGCTCTAGGTAATGCTTTTGTGTTTCACAATCCACAGTGCCATGTAACTACCATTCCTTTAATTTTACATGATTCCAAACTTGGCTCCTGAGCTTTGCAGGTTTAAGATTTTCTTTAGAACAAAGAAAATCTGCACTTTGCATGAGCCTAAGTTGAAGGCAATCTCCAATGCATTGCCCATGCCACCATAGATTTAGCTCAATGTGGTGCTGTATTACGAAGGAAAGGTTCTACTTCCCAAGCAGATCCAATGGAATCTGCTTGAGAAAAACATCCTCCGTAGAACTTAGCAAGCTCTCCATTCATCACATTTCAAGTAACAGATTTAGATCCCGCCCAAGAGAAGAAATATTAGGAACCATATCCACATTCCAAGTACTTTTCCTATTCAAATATTTTTTCATGCATAATGAGTCCCAAATGCCCTGGTGAAAAATTAATGTACATCCTAGAAACAACCGATTAGCTTCATTGACCTCTTTAAGTTTTCTAATGCCGAGCCCACCTTCCTATTTAGGAAAAGCCAAGACATTCCAGGCAATTAAATGAGGCTTATCCCCTCCATCTGACTCTTCCTATAAAAAACTGCACATAATCTGTTCCATTTTCTTAATGACACCAAGAGGGCACTTGAACACCAACATCCAGTAAATACGAAGTGCTTCTAATACTGATTTGATCAAGTAGATCCTACTGCATGGGAAAGTAGCATGCTTTTTCATAAACTAAGTTTACTCTGTATTTTTAAATGAATAAGAAACATACCAACATTCTCAAATCCGTTGGCTTGGGAGTAAGACCCAAATATCGAGTAGGAAACTGTCCTAGGCTCTCGCCAAACTGATTACAAATACTTGCAATCTTGCTTTGCCCATATTGAAAAAGTAGAATGCTGATTTTTGAAGGTTAATCATCATTCCAGCATGGAGTTCAAACAGAAAAAAAAAATTGTAGATAAAGAAAGCCATTCTTGAAAGCTAAGAAAAGCAAGACGTCATCTGCATATATTGTAGAAAAAACTCCTTCTATGCCTCTTCGAATATGCAGTACTTCAATCATTCTTCTTTGAATTGTAGCTTGCAAGGTATGTGAAAAGATTTTAATGACAATGAGGAATAAAAATGAAGATAAAGGTATCCTTATTGCAGACCATGAGAAGATCCAAAGTGTTCACCTTGATGGTCATTAATCCCAAGAGCACAGAAATCATTTTTCACTACTGTCATTACTTTTTAAGTCCAAATAGGATGAAATCCTAATTGCAAGATGGCAGCTTGTAAGAAAGTCCAATTGACCCTGTAATATGCTTTTGATAGGTCTATCTTCAACATAAGCTAGTTGATCTAGCTTTAGACATTGTGTATACCATCTCAAGCACAAGAAGAAGACATTGATGGATGTTTCTATCTTTCAAAAAACCACCTTGCATGTTGGAAATGACCCACTTTAGTGCCTTCTTCATTCTTGAAACCATGATTCTGAAAATAAATTTCAGTACACTATTCTCAAGAACAATATGTCTGAAATTGGAAATGTGCACAGCTGAATCAAATTTAAGAATTATGATTATATGACTTCTGCCTAGTTCCTTAATAAGCTTTCCTTTCTAAAAAAAAAAAAAATCTCTAGTGGCAACTGTGATATTAGTCCTTAACGTGTCCTGACTTTTTTGAAGGAACAATTTCAGAAACCCATTCAGACCTGGTGTGCTATTGGAGTTGGCACCCATAACAGCTATTGCACTTCCTCAACTGAAATGGGACTTAACAACGTTAAGTTTTCTTTTATAAATACGCTGTGACCTACAGCAAGCTGATCCATAATCATTCTTGTTGAGTTGTCACGGGTAAAAAATCTTTAAAAATGAGAAGTACATGCTGAAAGAATTGGATGCTCCTCATAAAACTCCCCATCATCTGTCTTCATGTGCAAGAGTCTATTTTTTTTTACCTTCCTTGAAAATAGCATGAAAACATTTGCTGTAATTATCCCCATTTTTTCGCCATGATACCCTTACTCTCTTTTTCTAGTACATGGCTTTATCTCTAAGAGCATCCGCAAGAAAACATCTAATATGATTTTCAGAAGTGGACCAGTTATGAGAGTCAATATCTTGCTTCTTATAAATTCCAATAAAATCCTTTTGAAGTACGTTAATTCTGGTATCAACTTTCTTGGTTCTATACTTACTCCAATTACTTAGGCATGGTCGTACTCTATTCTGTTTTGCGAGAAGTTTAAGCACTGCACATCCTCTACACTCCACTCTCCATGCTCTTGGAATAATGACCTTACAACTAGGTTGACACTCTCAATAAAGGAACTATTTAAATCTTCGTCTTCTCTTGCATGCGGTTTTAAAGATATTTAGTTTACATGTAAAAGAGAAGTGCTGAGTGGTCTAAAGAACTTCTTGGTTCTACCAAAAGCTGCCCACAATTTTCAACTTGCTCAAAAATCTATCTAATTTGCTTTGAACCAGTGCTGTCGGGGCGCAGAGATTGGTTCAAGTGAATGCTCTGCTTCTGTCCACAATCTCTCTTAGTCCAACATCTTGAATGAATCCATTGAATGCTAAACAAGCTTGTCAAGCAGGGGCAGGCCCATTTTTCCGACTCCTTATAAGTTGAATTAAAATCTTTCATTATAATACTAACATTTGTTTATTGGCAATAATGATATTTAACATAACCAATTGGTCTTTGCGAATTCTAGAGTGAGGGTGAAGATACACCCCTATTGTATCAAAGTTGAGATTTAAAGCTTTATGAGTAAATAAACAATCCATCCAAAATTTATTAAATTTGCAACTAGTCAATCTAAAATCAGCCTGTCTCTAACTACACACAATTATGGCCTCATTAAGATTCGTATAAATATTAGATTAAAAAAAAACTCCTCATAGTGATTGCAAAAGGATTTGAAGTTGTCCGCATTCAACATGATATTGAAACATGAAAATGATCCCAAGTTGATGAGATATCACCCAATTGCCAAAATCTTTCTAGGTTGTTAGAGTACCAAGGCCTCTAACATTCCAACTATTAACTTCATTTGATGGCAATTGGCAACTCCTTACGATCCTTTTCCTACAGGAGAACATTCTCTTTGTTATGGAAATCCTCTGCTCCTTGGATATCCATGAATGGATCATGTTGCGCCAACTTCCTTTCTTTCAGGACAGAACTTTATATAGCCTTAAAAAATGTTGTCCCACAACCCTTCTTCTTAAAATTGTTAACTTCTTTGGAATGGAGAGCTCTTTTTTGTTCACACTAATATTCATAGGAGAGGAAGACCTTTTATCTTTTTGTTTTCAGGCCATTAGTACAGTCCTAGTGGAGTTCAAACAGCCAAATCCAGGAAAAAATTCCTCCTCAACTTCTGTGGCTTTCTTATTGGTCTCATGGCAGGACTCAGCAATAGTTTTACCATGGTTAACCTTCAATGAAGATGATTCCATCACCATTTGATATGAGATAATCCTTGACACTCGTGGCCCATAGATCATAGGTCTTCAATAGGATCTTTTTCAAGAGGCACAAATTGATTTCATTTAATATTAGATAGCTTGCATTGCTTAGAGCCTAGATTCCACCTTCTATTAGCAACAATGGCCTGAGTACATCCATTTGAGGGTTTAGTATTCACTTTTCCCTCCCTCATACGAGTGAGATGATCTCTTGTGGAATGTAATGAAACCCCACATAAGGTACAGAAACAAATTTTTGTTTCATCTTCCACCATTTATTCAAGAACTTTATCACCATCAAGTATACAAATCGAACCCATAAGTGAAGCCATCAGCATCTACAAAAAAACTACCCAGAACCTTAACGACACCAGCTAACACCTTGCAGTTCCGCATATAAGGAGGCAACTTCGGTAGACGAATCCCTAGAGGGGTTCTCGTGGCAGCTTGAAGTCGGAGCGGCATTCCTGACTTCCACTTGCTAGAGACCAAAAACCTATCACGAACACGCCATTTTTTTTGTTGCATAACTTCCTCTAAATATTCCTTTGAGGAAGCCTTGGTCAAAAGAGTCAGGAAGGAGCGAAAATTGTTTTCACCTGATACAAATTTGAAAAACTTCCACCCAATCCAGATGAAATCTTGAGCTACCGCCTAATAGAATTGCAATAGCAGTCCATCTGAAAGGTCTGATCATTTGCTTCCCCTCAATTTCACACACTGCAAGATCTGGTAATCCAAATGCCTCCTCCCACTCATTTTGGTCCACAACACCAGCGCTCTTTACCACCGACACCCAAAATCATCGCGCTGATAGAACTGACTGGAATCCTTGATCAATAGGTGACTTTTCATGATCCATCATCTCTAAGGATGGGCGAGAGCCTCCACCACCCACGATAAAGTGATGTTCATGAACATTTTCCTAACTCTAACCTAGGGTTCATGTTGTTCCCTTTCTCTGCTCCTTCACGTGATAACCACATCTTCTCCTTGACCAAGAACTGTCACATGTGGAACAATCCACACGCTACTCACTTTGACCATGAGCTTCTTTTCCCCACCATTTGTATTTAAATCCAAACCCTTAGTCACAACCTACCTCATGATCTCCTTTATAAATACAAGGAGTTTTTCTTTGTAGATCTATGATTAACAGTTGCCATAGCCACCTTCCTCTCCTCCTTCATGATCCTCCTCCTGTAATTCTCCCAGTTGCACTATCAAACTTTCCTACCAACATCTTCACTAACACTGTCAATGTTAACCAAAAATCCAGGCTTCTCGATAGACATCATTCACCAAGACTTGCCTCTCTCTCATCTCTATGATCCTTCATCCACTCCAGTTCGACGCACTGAGCAGGGCAGCTCTACGCTTCAAGTTGAGCTCCCGATTGGCTTCAGGTTATGCCAACACCAACAAAATGACCATCCACGTGTATTCTCATGAAGACTGACCAGATGAACTAATTCCAATGCCTGACCGTTAAAATCTGGAAATATCTGGCAAATTCCAGATTTCAAGGAAATGCCCCGATAACTTAGAAGTTTAGAACTAAAGCCCATTGATCCTAGAAACGTTCATCTGGGTTATCACAGTGGAACTTGATGCATGAAAAGAAAGAAAGAAATGGAAACTTGTGTCGTAAAAAGTTTAAAAACGAGTTGATCTGGCAACTCTATCTTGTGAAAAGTAACAAAAATTGATTGAAACTTGTGTCCAGCTATCTAAGGGTCCTTTCAAGATTCAATTGCTACGATTATTCTCTTTGTTTTCATGTTTAATTGAGTTGAGGAGGACTATCTGGTCAACTTGTGAAATGTGTTGGGGTCCGCTAAACAGATGAAACTGCCGACAAGCGTTGACATCCTCCAATCAACCTGGTTGAAATGTTTTGGAAAACTTCCGCCTGTATGACAAGACAAAAATTTTAAAAAGAAAGTTGGCCGTATGTCCAACTATTTCTTATCAAATCCCACCATACAACCTATATACTTAAATCTATGAGAGAATAGGCTGGTAGGCAGTTGTTTCGAGTTATCGAAGCAGCAACTTCATGTGCTATAAAAAGAAGACATTGATACATCTATATATAGAGAGTTTCTCATGCAGCTTTACATTAGAGCATCACTAGAAGTCCAATCCTATGGGTCATGATCGATACTGGCAGCAACCTCATATGGACATTGTGTGTTCCTTACTACAACTTTACCTGCCAAATGAACTCCACATTAAAGCCAATTCAGTCTTCCACATACCATAACCTGAGATGCACCACTAGCTTCTGGTCCGCTTGTGATGACAACCAACTTCGTAGCGTCAAGTCCTCATATGGTGATGGATCTGTTGTAGAAGGGTCCCTTGCTCTCAAAAGATTTTGGTTTGAGGATGGCACTGATGGCACCATCAAGCTTCCGACAATCGCCTTTGGTTGCGTTCATAAAGAAAATAGTGTTGATTTCGAAAATCTTGCCGATCCTAGTCTTGTTGGCCTCAGGCCAGGATCTCTTTCACTTGTTAGTCACATCGCTTCTTTATTAACCATAAATTTGCTTACAGTCTTCCTCTCCATAGCAAGAAAAATAATGTCATTGAGTAGATCAAATTCTGTGAGGAGGTAGTTCTTCGGAACCCAAGAGGTTCAACAGACGCCGATGAAAGCAAATCCAGCTCAAGGCACTTTCTATACACTCACACTAGATTACATAAATGTGGGGAACAACAGACTCAACATATAGTTTGGAGGTGCACAGACAGCAACATGGTTGGGATATGCTGGATCAATCATGATAGACTCGGGTACCACACTGATTATCTTGCCAAAGATGTGTATGACCAAGTGGCAAACACGGTGGCTAAAGTCACAAACCATAAAAGATTCTATCATCCTAACCAAGATTATTTGTGTTATAATGTAGAGAATACTGGTGATCCATATTAAGGATTGCTGGAGATGAACTTTCATTCCACCAATGCAGACATGAAGTTGCCACCTTCAAATATCTTTTGGATGTATAGAAGTGCGACGGCTAGCTTAGCCATTTTCGGGAATGTTTTCCAGCAGAACATGCATGTGAAATATGATTTGGGGAAGGGGCAGCTTTCTTTTGCACCAATTGAATGTACTCAGGGCTAAAGTTGTATACATATATATAATATATATTTCTTTCGTGATGATCTATGTGGTTCTCTATACTAGTCTATAATTGGCAGCATTGGACGCTGCTTATGTTTTATGTCCTGATTGTCATGTGGTTGATGGTGTTATTTTTTCATGTTGAATAAATATATGTATCTTGTTTTAAAGATGTTTTACCCTCCGTTTAAGTTTAAAGCTTAACTTAGATATGTCTGAGTGAGTATGAACACTAACTATGGCTTTAACTCG
>NC_045150.1:14691361-14744322 GCF_008831285.2 Nymphaea colorata
CTTAATGGCTTCACTCATTTACATGGAAGTCAAGGTTGGCACGTGCTTGACTTTGTACTTCATCACATCCTGCCAAGGTCGGCTTGTTCTTTCAACATCAACCACGAGTCAAAGCCGACCAACGTGGGCCAGCTGCAATCATAAAGGCCGTGAAGGCTCAATTGTTGGTAAATGATCGCCATGAGCCAGACCCGACTAGCATTCAGTCGACCTTATTTTTTCTGTTAAGACTGAACCAATTAAAAAAATAAGAACACTCTATAGAGATCTTCCCTAGCATCAGGTGAGCAAGAGGAGTATTTCATACTACCGCTCAACAAGATGGCCGAAACCTTAGCCTTACCTCCATTTCCCTAGAGCCTATTCTGTATCAGGTGTCCCACAATTGCTGGTTCATTCAAATTCAACAAAATCAGTTTCTATGATGGTAAATCCTAAAAAAAATGTACTTGTTTCAGCATCAGAAATAATTGTGCAAAGGTCTTCCCAGATAGAAAGCATACTAGAAGCATCAAACAGAGCAATGCTAGAGGGAATATATATATATATATGTGTGTGTGTGTGTCTGTGTATTGAAATCACAGCTGTTTCTATGCTCGGACGGTTATTTTGTGTTGTTAAAAACTGCCATAAAAGTTGTATTCCATCCTTGAAAACCATGGTCAAGCAATTGATCATTGCAAATGCATCTTTTGCAATGGTTTTTATCAACACCAAGCAAAAAAATAACCATCCAGCCATAGAGGTTCGTCTTAATTGGACACAAAGGCCAGTTCAAAGAGAAAAAAATAGGCCAACTTTTATTTGAATCCCTTGAATATTCAGAAATGATCTCGACAATCCATTGTTGATCACCCATTTTAATCGTTAAACATGTTTAAAGTATGATGACATTCCTCTATTTTCTAGTGAACCTTCTAGAATAGATGGATCATATGAATATCCCATCAAAAAATTGATTTCTCATGACACAAATAAGCTCATGCTAACCCGCCAACTTGTGATCTCAACCCGTTTTTTAGTGGCGGAGCAAAGACTTTTTGGCTGGAGGACACGTGAGTCACATCAAACGTGGGCACTATGATGTGACAGCAAGTGGGTCCAGCATCATCACAATATACTTTTGACTGACTGGTATAGGCAATGATGCACAGCAACCCACACTTAGCTTCAATACTTTTCCTCTTACAGCATGTTCAACGCTTACTGTGGGTAACGTAAGGGATACTGTTCTTGATCAATTTGTGATTGGAATTCTTCAACACAAGAATATTCAAACGTTATTACTGAGCATTGCTTGGATTTTGGTGAAGGGTGCAGAAACACAAAAAGTTGCATGCAATCCCTGGTAAATGACACAAGAACTTGTTACATTACTAGCTAATGTCACTGGCCACTATAAGCCCCCCCCCCCCCCCCGATAAAATGTTCCAATCTTGGTGTCTGTAAATTATGACATGGACAGCGGATTAATTACTGTCATTTATATATTTAATTACCTATTTGATGTCCCATGAATAGAACGAGGATCTCCCACGACAGTTTTTGAGCACAAAAAAGAACCTATTTGATGTCACAAGAATTTGTTTTAGGTACTGGAAAACTATATATTTTAAACTTAAAACATGATAACTCCTTAACTTGATTGCAAGATAATCTAAGCAAAATTATAATCAATCACCAAAATATGGAGTACCACTAACTTATGGAGTTTGGTGCATGTTGGATGGAGAGTCTATGCTTCATGCCTTCAAACTAATTAGAGTCCAAAAATCAACAAAATGGTTTTCAGTGAGAGAACAAGCTGAAGAAAAGTAGAACCCTAAAGGGGTAGTGGCAAATCCAAAAATTTCTGGCTAAGGGGCAGTATTAGTTTAATTTCCAACTTTAAGGTATATAAAAAGTTTTAAAAACTAGTATCAATGACTGGTAAGGGAAATTGCTTACAATATCCACAATGTGGCTCCAATCTTGTTAAAGAGTCGTTTGACAGCAGGGACACTCATAAAATTTTCAAAATAAGAACAACCCCTAAGTAGGTAGACGGAAATGTGGATGCTTAGCAGAAGTCTAACCGAGCTTGAGTGATGTTGGTGCTAGATTTCTATACTGCAACTGGAGTGGAAGCACTATACTAGTTGATGGATATTTGGCCCCACTCGCAGGCATCGATGCGGCCGTGGGCTTGAGGGTAAGGTGAAAGAGGGAGCTTCTGGCTTTCACTAAGATTGTGGGGTGTCCTCCTGCTCATCTAAAATTAGAGCCCTACATATGTTATGTTATTTTTTAGCAAAGGCGTTGGCACAAATTTATTTATAAAATATTAAACTTTGCCGATTGTTATTTCATCATTCAGGCGAACAAGCTGGTATGACTCAAATAGGTTGATTCAAACCAATTTTCAGAGATAAAATGAAAAAAATATATTATAAAATAGATGAAAAGAAATCCCCAAATTATAAAGAACAGCACACAAACAATAATATATAGAAGCAAAAAAGAGCAGGAGAATGATGTCAAAAGATGACTACGCGCTATTATAGATAGCCTGGCCCGAGAGAATGGCACGAACAAACAAACGGTCAACTGCTCTTTTAGGGGGCGTTTGATGGTTTGGAATTTTGATTTAAGAATGAAATTCAAGTCCAACTTCAACTCAAACATGAAACCTTTTACAGTCTTGAGAGTGGATAAACATCACTCAATGCAAGACTTTGATAACATAAAATATTGTTAGTAGCCATGTAATGCCAGCCACTTAACGGTTGAGAGAAAGATGAATAAAAAAAAGTATAAACTAATACTAGATGACAAAAATACCCATTACTTTTTTTTCTTTAGTTTTCTCTCGTCAATTCATTATAATGAATCAAATAGTCCTTATGAACGAGTAGAGTAACATTGAATAATCAGAGTCCCCATTTATTTTTTTGCTATATATATAAAAATATCAAAGTGGGATATGATATGGCCAAAATGGACATAGCATACCTGCAAACCCTCACTGCATGAGCCTCTGCCCCATGAACTATCACCAGATGAGAGCCCATAATATCATGGGGTAGAAAGACATTTGTATATATATATGTATAAAGACAGATCGTGTGGGAGAAAGATTTTCCAATCACTTCAAGGTTGACGGTTTAAGGAGGTCAATGGACAGGTTTTGGAGCAGGGACAACCATGTGTTACAGGGACAGAGCCAAAAAAATTTCATGAGAAGGGCCGAATTAATGTTTCTAAATTTTGACTAAGGTCAAAATATCATTTTTCAAAATTTTTATATAGGACAAGTGAAATTTACTAAAATTTACATATAGATTTTTTAAAAAAAAAATTGAGGTGGGCCAGGGCCATGCGAGCCTCCCTTGGCTCCACCCCTGATGCCTAAAAAAAAGTTTCAAACACCACTAGGACAATCTCTTCTTCCAACGTATTCAACAGTTATTGCGGTCACCTTAAGTAATACGTTAAAGTGTCTGCGGCCTTCCTTTTGTGTTTGAAAGTCTTCAAATGTTTGTGATTGTTATTCCTAAGCTTAACAATTGAAAATGCTACCACTTTTCTCCATTGTGATGGTTACTGGTTACACAAAGGAATATGTAACTCAGTTCAGCCACATGTTTTTTTTTTTTTTCTTTTTTGCATAATTTTCAAATCCAAATCCTTCCCTTCATCAGCGGCCACCATAACTATGACTTCCGTTATAAATATCAACACATTTATCCTTAGTACAGCAACCTTTTTGTCCTCACCATGGCAGCGTTCTTCTCCCCCTTAGCATTCAGCCTCCTCCTGCAGCTGCTCTTACTTGCAATACTGCCTAACCCTACCACAATCTTCGCTTCCAAACCTCTCGGCTTCTCTATAGACCTCATTCATCGAGACTCATCCCTGTCACCTCTCTATGACCCTTCATCCACTCTAGCTCAATGAGCTGAGCAGGCGAATCTGGCTCCATGTTGTGCTCCCGCAGCATTGCTTCACAGTTTACAAATACCTCCAGCGTGATCTCCAGCCCCGTGATGGCTGGTCCCGGTGAGTTTCTCGTGAAGCTCTTGCTAGGTACCCCATCCAGCCTGAACTGGGCCATTACAGACACTGGTAGCAACCTCAAATGGGCTACATGCTGCCATTGTGACAACTGCCCATCAAAACACCAATGTTGATCCACTTCAGTCGTCCACCTACAAGAACCAGAGATGCTCCACCCGCTTTTGCATGGAATTGTGGAACCATCGTTGCACCAGCGACCCACTTTGCTGGTTCAGATATTCCTATGGAGACAATTCCAAAGTAGAAGGGGTCCTAGCCTCTGAGACGCTCCTGTTTGACAATGGTGCCGACACCATCAAGCATGAAGGAATTGTCTTTGGTTGTGTTCATCATGAAGATAATCCTGAGTCTGCCCTGCGTAAAGTTCCTGGCCTTGTTGGCCTTGGCCGTGGTCCTCTCTCTCTTGTTAAACAGATTGGCTCTTCCATTGATGACAAATTTGCTTACTGTCTTCATCCATATAGCAATGAAAACAATTCTGCGGGACAGCTCAAATTCAGCGAGGACACAGAGTTTTCAGGCACAGAAGAGGTTCAAGAGACGCCAATGGCATCAGATGGTGGTCAAGGCAGCTTTTATGTGCTCATCCTGACAGAGATAAGTGTCGGGAACAGCAGACTCAACAAACAATTTGGTGGTGCACAGACAACTGCATTGTTGGGAGATGCTAGATCAATCATCATAGACTCAGGTACCAGCCTGACTTTTCTTGCCAAAGATGTGTATGGTCAAGTGGCAAATGCAGTGGCTAATGTCATAAACCGTGAACACTTCTATCCTCCTGAGCAAGATTTGCTGTGTTACCATGTAGAGGCTAATAATGCCATTTTAATTCTTTTCAAATACGAGGTTGATGTTTTATTTTATTTGACTTTAAAGGTGGTGTTGCAAGGAACAATAGAGGGCATCTTAGATTATCTTGAAAGGGCAGTGCGGATACCTATAAGGTAGTTTGGTGGTATTTGCTACACTTTTTTTACACACGAGTCCTGTAAGTGTGTCTTGTAAGTAATAGCTAAGTCAAAGAGAATATCGAGTGTTTTTAGTAGGTGCAGCTACAAATCATTCTACATTTCAAGCATGCATTTTAGCCGTAGCTTCTGCTCGTTTTGTTTTGGATATTCTTTTGTTGATTAAATTCTCTGGGTCTTGGAAAATGGGTGAAGTAGATTGTGGCTAACCTAGGTAATCTTATAACTCTCTCTAACGATTTATATTCAGCCATTCAATATGGTTTCAAATCTGATATTTGGTCTCTTCTCTCTCTCGTTTTTTCCATGATGGCCAATATTTTTGTATGATAATTGTACTAATTTTTTTACTATAAGTTTTGGATATGGTTCGTAAATTGCTTATATGAGATGGCTGCACATCGTCCAGCATTCAAAGCTTTTGTAAGACCTACTTTCTTTGATCCATTCCACATACTTTGTATGCATGAATATATTTATTTAGAAATCAATACAATCTACTTATTTATTAAGAATTTTAAGACTTTGTACTTTTTGATATGCCACCTTATACTGAACAACTTCAGGGCCTTCCTCCTGCAACACATGGGTAAGATGATTATTCAGTCTCATTACTTTGTAGCACTGGTATGGATGTAAGAATTCCTCTTTGCCGATGTCCGTTCCCTAATTGCTGCTCATGGAGCGTCCAAGATCTTTTGGGCTTATAGCCTTTATACTGTCTATTACCTCCTTGCTATTTTTAGTAACCTTACTTGGTCTACTTAATCCTTTCTCTCGATCTTATCTTGGTATATCTTCTATTAATGCTGATTTTATTTCTAGAATGTGGTTACAGGTGGCCAATGCACTCAACAAATAGAATGTATTGGTGAAATTATAAATATAATTCTTAAGACTGATGGCACACCTATAGCTATTGGAAACAAGTTACATGTCACAGGTGTAATATACTTACTAAGTATAGTTGTTGAAACACATAGTTGCTGTTTGAGACATGGTGCATTTCCAAAGAGCTGCCACTCTTTAATGTAACAATATATATTCTCATGATTTGGTTTGTAAACTACTTTGCTTCTAATCCCTTGAGACTGTAACAGTTTGAATTTCCGAATTTCCTCCTTTTCTTTGTAGTTTCATCAGTATCAAGTCAATTTTAGTCGGAACTTGCATTTTGTCCCTTGGTGGCATGAAGCTGGTTTTGACTTAGTGGATCATGAGTTAATTTCTCTTCTAGAGAACATCTGAGTCATCTCATCAGATCTGAACTAGTTATGGTCCTATCAGGCACTGCAAATGTGGATGTCAGCAAGAAGCGGAGAGTTATTCAAGATCTAGACTCGATGGGCATGATTGATTCACAGAAGCTTGTCCTTTCTAAGGTGCATGCTAGATTAGTTTCTTCCTCTTGTAGAAGATTGTCCTATCGATTGAGGCTGGTTAGTTTCTTTGTGCTGAAAACTGATCTATTCTTTGATCTTGGATCTTGTAGGTAGAAGTTGATGTGGAAATCAAGAAGCTTATTGCCCGCCCAATATTGTTGAAGGAAACCCATGCTTGGATTAAATCAAATACATCATTTTTCCATGGCTGGGAAGTTTGAAGTAGAATGGGAGGAATGGTGGAAACAAGTAAATTTTAACGATTCTTTATTTTATAAATTTATTCTTCATTCAGACTTGATAGGGATGTCTAATCTGAATCTCTCGTTATCCATATAAATTTTCAAATTTACATTGATTTGTCAAGTTTTCTCAACACGGGCATGTCATTGGATAAATGCTGGGAATGACCAGTCCATGCACTTCTAAAATGGTGGCAGGTGATCTGAGGCTAGCGAAACGTTTTTGGCAACACTGCAAAGGGCAAGGACTAGTATTGGTCTTTTGCGAGTTGGCAATAAACTTATTTGCAACGACAAAAGGCATTGCCAATAGCTTGTCTTTATTGTTGTGGTTGTATTTGTTTCACCAGGGACCAGATCAGGTCCAAACTCCCCCCCGTCCCACCTTAAATCTATCATTTTTAATATAATCATTTTTAATATACGTGGATTTAAGATCCATGCTACATAAATCTTTGGTTTGTTTAAGCTGAGGATCTTTTAAAGCTTACCTTTTAATGCTACAATGAACTATCAAACACAACTTAAAGTACAAAAGAGGATCGAACCAATCTCTCAAACCATCCGGACATAAGTACACCATCACAATTTTCTTTGTCACTTTCGATGCAAACTCTGCTGGGAGTTAGGCTGCCGTCCCTTTTAGTAGGAAGAATAAGTAATGAATCTACATCAAAGATTAACTTTGTCAATATTACTTGAACATCCCCTTCCTGACGATCGGGGTGCCCACGCACTATTTTCTTTGTCTTTTTATGTTTTTTTTATCAATATTCTATTGATAATGATTTTGTTTTTTTCAACTTCAGCAGTACATTATAATAACCTTCGTACATGTTTGCAAAATAATATACTTTTTTATTTTTTGAAATTTATATCTATCAGTTTGATCTAATTTTATGAAAATGTTTTTGACGATGATATTTGCAGGGCCGGGGAAAAGAAAATGTGGATGAAGTTGGTGCTATGACTATCAAAGCTGGAGGTAGCTTGATGACAAATCATGAAATGTCTGATAATTAATTGATATAATTCTTTTTCTAAAACTTAAACGAAAAAAATATGGTATCAATTAAACAGTGGCATTATTTGGGTCAAATGACTTACAAATTAATAAAGTGCTTATTTTGTAATTAATGATAGCTGGGCCCAATAGCATTCGGCCGACCTTGTATTTTGCTTTAAGAGAGAACCAATTAAAATTAAAATATAGAGATCTTCCCTAGTGCCAGAGCCTATTATGTATAAGGTCACCCACAATTGCAGGTACATTCAAATTCAACTGAATCATCTTGTGTGATGGAAAGTCCCGTGGTGGAGCTACATGATGGATGGTGCCACACAAACTTTAGTTATGTTCATGTTAATAACTTCACACATTTCAGGCAGCCACTTCTGCAGTATAATTTAAAACTGCTTTCAAAAGACTGTGCTCAAACAACTGATCAATGCAAATGCACTGTGATGGTTTTTATCCACACAAAACAAAAAAAATAGCTGATTTCAATTCCTTTATATATATATATATATATATATATATATATATATATATATATATATATATATATATATATATATGAACATATATTGTACTTGTAAGTTTTAGTTACCAGAAATTAATTGTATCGGTTCGTCTTAATTCGATGCAAGGGCCAATTAAAGGAGAAAAATTTGGCCGACTTTTCTTTGAATCCCAGGAATGACTTTTCTTAAACGACGATGACATGCTTTCAGTTTCCAGTCGACCTGGTCGGATCGAGAGAAATGTGCTATACTAGTGCAAGGATGGAACTTGGAAGCACTATGTATGCCAATTGAAGGACATTTGACTCTACTCCCATGGGCATGGGCACTATGGAAAGCCGGATCTAAAATTAGTGTCTTATATGGTCTTATGCATGAAAATTTATGCATATGGGTGCTTAATAACCAAGATAACATGTCTAAGCAAAAAAAAAAAAAGTCTTTTAGAAGGACAAAAAGGGTTTATGAAAAAGTAAATATTCCAAAATATACACTTCTTTATAAAAAAAATAAACAATACTCCAACCTTGCACCAACCTACACGATCCAATATCATTGGACATGCGTAGGGGTGTAAAAAGGGAGGCCCAGGCAATCACTGAAAAGAACTCATGGGACTAGGAATAAGATTATTTAATAAAATATAGAACTCTGCATGCCAATTATAATTTGATCAAATATCGGGCCGATAACAAACTAGTACAATTCAAATAGGTTGATCCGAATCAATTTTCACAGATAAAATGAAAAAAAAAATTATAAAATAGATGACAAGAAAGCCCAAATTACAAATTAAGAACAGCAAAAAACGACAATAGAAGCAAAAAAGAGGAGTGAGAAAGACAAAGGATGTCTAGATGGCTATGAGCTAACAACAACCAAAAGGTTGACCCCTCTTCTGAGGACAAGAGTTTGACTTCAAACATATAGAGAGAACAAGACCCAGCCCTGATGTCAAGATTGTTCCAACTAAGTTTTGATTCTCTTAACCTAGCAGAGGGTTTGCCACCACCAAAAATTTGTCGGTTAATAATATTTGTGGGTCTTTCATGTGAAACCAAGTCCTTCTCAACGCAATCTGGAACCTTTCACAGTCTTAAGATTGGATAAAATTCACCCAGTGCGTGACTTTTGTTAATATAAGATATTGCTAGTGGCCATACAATGGCTGCTAATAAAAAAGACTTCATCCTTTTTCTTGAGAAAGAACACCCAACTCATCCATGATTTGTCATCTTTTAACAGGAGAAAGTATCTGAAAATAAAGTTGGAAACAGCAGGAGCTGGGCCCCATACATCGGCCTGAACCAAGTTGAAGCAATATTGGCTTTTTATTTCAGATTCAGGAAATGATTGTCCAGTCATCTTTGCGTAATTGCATGTCTCACGTACTGGAAAATTGTAGATGAGCAAAAGAAACACAGTTTTGAGAATTAGATCACACAAATGTCCCAACCTATAGTGCCATAGGAGTGATTCTTATTCTTCTTGTCACCTGGAAGTGCCTTGTTTGTGTTCAAGTTAATGTAGTAGATAGAGCTCATCTCTCTCATAACCATCACCAAGCCTCTTCCGGGATTTCTGGTCCAGCAGAATGACCTTCTAGTTGGAGAAAATATACAGAAATTTCTGTAACATAGAGCTGTGCTTGATTTGTTAACAATGGTAAGATCTATGGAACAGATACGATCAGGATCAGTTACAAAGGACAGGTACAGTTTCCAATACTCAAGAGCTATCCAAAACTGACCAATCTTCTCTAAATGAGAAAGAAATCATTTCCCCTATCTTCTCCATAATTCTGCCCAAATCTGTCGTGTAAATCAGATCCTAAAATCAAGAATCTAAATTGTATAAAGTGATTATAAATATCTATACTCTCTCTGTGTGTTATTGAATAGAAGAGAGAGTGTTTGTGTGGATGTAGGCCGATTTTAGCCGAACCACGTTACACCTGTGTGTTCATCTTTTCTTTTAACTTGGTATCAGAGCCTGCAACTGCTTTCAGCATGGCCTTTCGTATCCTGCATCTTTCTAGAGCCACGCTTCACCTGTCTGGTGCACGACCATTGTTTGATGCCCGCACCATCATTTTCCAGCCACTCTCTGCTGCGTCCCTGTTGCGTCTCCTGTTCCTCTTCCTACATCCATAGTTTTTTGCGTAACAAGGGAAACCACAGAGGAGTGTGCGGTTTCATGCTCTTTTTTTTTGTGGTGAGCAAGTGAAAGCTACCAAGGCCTTCACTGAGGAGCGTGCTGCTTCCTGTCTTCACCGAGGAGCGCGCTGTTTCACTAAGGAGCGTGTTGTTCCTTTTAGTGTTTGAACAAGAGTGTGGCCCGAGTGTGTTGTTTTTTACCTTCATCGAGGCACGTGCCTTCCTTTTGGAGTGTGTTATTCCCTGCCTTCAGCGAGGCACGTGCCTCCTTTTTTGTCTAAGGAAGGCCATGCTCTTTCCAGCCATCACCGAGGAGCATGCTGTTCACTTCCTTTTCTGTGTCTCAACAAGGGAAGGTCACGCTGTTTCCAGCCCTCACCAAGGGGCGTGCTATTTCCTTTTGTGTTCACATGTTCATCGAGGAGCGTGCTAACAAGGGAGTGCCACCGAGGCCTATCTGCCCCTTCAGTCCCCGATCCGCCTCCTCAGTCACCTTTTTTGTTTATCAAACTCAAATCGTATTGACTGTGCTCGTCGGCTGTTGATTGAACGAGTGAGATTTTTCTAGTATAATATGGCTGCATTGTCCTCTTCTAAGCTCCTTGCACTCCTACTCCACCAGGTACACAATGGAATGCTTTCTCAAGTTTGGTTTCAGTCAAGCTTGATCAATCAAATTATCTTCTCTGATGTTCTCAAATTGAAAGTGTTATGAAAAGTCAAAATTTGATCAAGCATGTTATTGGAAAATGTTCTGCTCCACCTGAATTTCTTGATGAAGCACACACACAATAAAATACTGCATATGATTTATGGTATCGTGAAGACCAACTTGCACTAAGTTGGATCAAAGTCACTGTGACTCAACCAGTCATGTCACAACAGGTTCGTGTTGGCATGGCTATAGATGCTTGGTGCATCCTTGAAAAACAGTATGCCTCACAAAATAATCTTCGTATTATTCAGTTGAAAAGAGAATTACAAAACATAAAAAAGGGAGGAATGTCTATGACTGAATACCTTCCACATATTAGTTTCTTACATGATTCTCTTAGCAGAGTGCAGCACTTTGTCTCAGATATAGATGTTGTTCTCTATACCTTGAATGGACTGAATTCTGAATATGAATCTTTTATTACCACGGTTACTGCATTCAAAGATCTGCCTTCATGGTCTGAATTATGTGATATGTTAATTACTCAAGAGCGATGACTTGGAATGCTTTCTTCATCCCAGATGACTCAGGTTGATGCCGCTGCCACTGCCTTTATTGCTGAACAATTGCTGAACAAGGGCGTGGGCATGGCAACTATGATGGTGGTAGGGGTAGAGGCTGTAATGGAGGAGAGGAAACTATGGAAAAAATAATAATACTAACAAGTCTAGCCAAGGAGTAACTTGTCAACATTTTGGTAGAAGAAATCATACAGCTCGTCAATGTTATGATATTCCAAAGGCGTTTATGGCCATGGCATCAACATGGGAAAATCTGATAATGCATCTAGTAGCCGAGAAAATGTTAGCAATACTCAAGACTCAGCCTGGTATCCAGACGTAGGTGCCTCCCACCATGTGACAAATTCAGAACAAGATATGCAAGGTAAAGTTCCATATCATGGTTCTAATTCTACTATAGTTGGCAATGGTAGTAAGATGCAAATTAAAAATATAGGGAATGTGTACCTACTTACCAAGACGTGATCCGTTGTTTTGAAAAATGTGTTGGATGCTCCTAAAGCACACAAGAATCTTATGTTCAGTAGCAAGGTTTACCAAAGACAACCAATGCTCTATTGCATTTTCCTCTAATGGTTTTATTGTTAAGAATATGCAGACGGGCAAGATTCTTCACACAGGGTCACTTGAGAAAGGAGGACTCTATAGATGGACGAGAGAAAGGAAGGACTCTACTAGCAATCCTATCAGTATTGGAGATGACGAACAATAAAAGACTGCTAATACTTCTTTGGTTTCTCAAAATTCTTACTCAGTCATTTAGTTATGGCATTTGGTCTAGGACATGCTCACTTTCAGTTGTTAAACTCGTTGAAAGTTGCTGGTTTAATTTCTGTTGATGAAAGACATAAATTAATTTTTGTTCTTCATGTGTGCTTGGAAAAATGCATAAATTCATTATCCTAAAGCTGAGCTTCATGCGACCAAACCTCTTGAAGTGTTACATGTTGATATTTGGGGACCAGCACCATGTGCTTCACGAGAAGGTTACATGTATTATTTCTTAATGGTTGATGACTACTCTCACTTCTCTTGGATCTTTCCTTGTCAAAGAAAAGTGATACGCTTCCACGTTTTAAAACCTTTTTAAGCATAGTAGAGCATCAACTTGAAACAAAAATGAAAATTTTCCATTCAGATGGAGGAGGAGAATTCATGAGCAAGGAATTTATCACATTTCTTGAAAATCAAGGTATTCGTCGATGGATAACATGCCCTTACACATCCCAGTAGAACGAGATAGTAGAAAGGAAGCATAGGCATCTAGTGGAAATGGGACTCACCATGATTATTCATGCCAATATGCCACAAAAATTTTGGTTTGATGCTTTTAAAACTGCTGTTCATCTTATTAACAGGTTGCCTATTGCAGACTTGCAAATGACGCCGTATGAGAAGCTCTTGCATGAAGTTCCAAATATAGTCATCTAAGACCTTTGTTGTACCGTCTATCCAGTGAATGGGCCTAGACATGCTTCAAAACTAGAACCCAAAGCTCAAACCTGCGTCTTCATTGGGTATGGAGCTGTCATAAAGGCTGTGTTTGTTACAATCCAATCTCTAATTGTGTCATCATATCTAGACATGTTATTTTTACGAAAGAAATTTTTTATACTCTCATTGTGGTCCCTCTTTTACTGCCTCAAACATTTCAAGTTATCTAAGGTCATCATCCAGATCTGAATGTGTTAAGCCTAGACCTATTGATAAGCTAAAAGAGAGTTTACCACTTATTGAGTTGCCTAGAATCATTCCAAGTTCCTCAAGGTCCTCAGCAGTTCAAACTGGTTCCAATCACTTTCATGTGCACATACCATCAATTTCAGCATACTTAGACCTTCATGGAACTAGAAACACATGTTACAGACAATTCCAGCACAAGGGTGTCACAGTGTGCTTCATATAGCTATATTATGAAAATAGTACCACATTATATATATATTCTTTCACGAACAGCTCATGTATTACCCTAAAAATACCCATTTATTTTTCCGCAAACAGGTAATTACACCTCATACATGCATATATATATTTATTTTTAGGCAATCAGAGATGTCTAAGACTAAGAGTGTTGTGTATCATTTCCAGAATATAACACTTCACACATCTATTCATATCTAGGCGCGTAAATACATAGATTCGCTACTATAACAAGCATATATATATATATATTTATATTTACAAACAACAAAGGTACAAGGGCTACATTTTGCACTCATAGCTGAGTATTCCCATACCTTATTGCTCTATGCTGCAATCAATTCAGTCCGCCAAGAGGGCTGCCATTCCAAGGCAGTGTAGCATGATTTCCTTGCAAAACATGCATTTACATGTATAATTTCAGCCCCACCAAGTAGAATTCTCCTTGCTTTATATATATATATACCTACCTATATAGATTATTTATAAAAGAAACTATATAACACTTACGAGGGTCTCTCTAACTGTACAGCCCCTGATTTTTTACTGTCAGCACCCTAGCTCCTTGGCGTTCTTGATCCTCCAAGCAGCGGATAACAGTCACGTGGACCAGTGCCTCTTTGCTCTTGATCTTCACCCCAAGGTGCAGGAAAACAAGGGTTAGCTCTCACTTTTTCCTAATTTCTAACTGCTGGAACCCTTCCCCCTATGGCTGCAGCAAATGGGAACCTGAGGTATGGGTTAAATAAGGCCAATACATGGCGAGCAACACCCCCAAATGATTTTTCTCAGGAAGGCTTCTCGGCTGCACTCAATCATCTTTTAGTTTCATTAATATTTTCAGTTACCACTTCTACCTAGGTATATATTTGGTAACCCATTCATTTCTTTCCATGACTGCCCCCTTTATGATATAGTTGACAGTTTCAACTATTTTTATCAGTTATTGAATCTACCAATTATAGCCTATACTCTTATTAAAATTTTTGTGATAATAAAGAAAAAGAAAAAGAAAAACGTGGGCATTACAGCAACCATCCGGTTTGAGCCGAAAGTATTGGTTAGAAGGCGATCAGTTCTTAGAGATGATGTTAGCGACCATCAGTTTGTTTGATCAACTTTCAAAGGTCGTGAGTTATAATGAAAAATTCAGCTTTTGGTATTGTTTTGGCTGCAAGAATGATATGTATAGAGGGATAAAATTTTGATATAGAAAGCATATTTAGATGGGTGCTTTGTGATGTTAGAGGTGCTTTCCTTCCAGTTTTCACTTTTCACCTGTACAAATCAGACCTTAGGCATGCAATATATTGGATCATATAGATATATATCCTCCACGTACATAATTAAAAGGATCTCAAATGCCCACCTAAGCAAAAAATTAAGTCTAAGGTCACCTACGTTCTTTAGAGAGAGCTTTGCCGTTGACCATCTGTGTCGAAAACTCAAGCCGCATCGATTGAAGAAATTGACAAGCGACATCCCATGACAACGCTGGTGGCTAAAGTTCAGTTTCTCCTCCACCACCAACCCCCTCTCCTCTTTATTCTTCTTCGGCCACTTGAATCTGTGGAACTGGTCAATGCCCGATATGAGATATGAGATCGAGTTGCTGCACACTTCTGTGGATCCACAAGTATACAGTATCATAGGAAAAAAGATGAAGATTGGGTTATTTCTGAATTTTTTAGTGACGTACTATGTCTATTTTACACTTTTTAATTTTTTCATAACCTTTTTTTACCCTTTTAAAATGTTCCTTTTCTACTATAAACAGGGATATTTTGGTCATTATGTACCAATTTTTTTACATATAACCTGTTTTGACAACCCGTTTCTACAGGATATATATATATATATATATATGTATGTATATAATCAATCTTCTTAGTCATCTTTTTCTTACAAGATATATCTTCTCTATATAGAGTACCTTCTTGGACCGGACACTCTTTTCGCTGCGACTGTGTTATTGATGCAAATCTGTTCGTGTTGGCCCATGTCCACTGAACTCAGCTGAACACTCTCCACTCATTGCTCTCATCATGAGCAACTGTCATCACCCTCTTTCTCTCTCTCTCTCTCTCTCTCTGATTTGGCCTGATTTGTTTTTTTATTCTGAACAGCTCTTAAGGTGGAAAGATTAACGGAAGATGTGGACTGCGAAAGAGTCATGCATGGAATCTTCTTCTGCCAGATTTTTTTCTTTGACAAGTAGCCAAACCAGTGTTGTTAGAGGTGCACACCTGCATGAGGTCTCTGTGCATCACCTAGAAGAACGCCTCAAAGCATCTGAGTGATGCATCATTGACCTAATTAAGGTGTGTGGCATGACGACCAAGCAACTGATCGTTGCAAATGCATCTTTTGATGGATTCGAGGTGACAATCACCTAGAAGACGCTGCTAGGTAGTTGCATTTGAGAACTCACGGAAAACCCGTGCTGGGGACATCCAGCTACAGCTTGATATGGAAGAGCAGCGACCTTTTGGGGTTGACAGATTTGGAGTTTAAGAAAGCTGTGGCATATAGAGAAAAGTCGATGTCAATAATTGTTTTAGAGCTACAAAATAAATGGAGACATGCAAAACATGATGTAACTTCACAAGAAACGGACTAAGTATTGAGGTCTTTTCATGTATGACTATCAAAGCTCGTGCTATCTGGATGATAAAATCATGAAATATTGGGCCGAGAACGAACTGGTACAATTCAAATAGGTTGATTCAAACCAATTTTTGCATGTAAAATGAAAAAAAATATAAAATAGATGACAAGAAAACACCAAAGTACAAATTAAGGACAGCAAAGAAACGATACATTCTTTGTCTTCTCCTGGCCTTGCTTGTCTTCAATTTAGTTGGCCTGAGAGAATTTGATTGTTGTTGGTGGTGGCCTTGTTTGTGTTCGATTTAGTTGATGTAGTAGAGCCCATGTATCTCTTTCGTATCCATCAGCAAATCCTCCTCTGGGGTTTCTGGAGAAAATAACGTGGCAATCAAGATATTTTGGTTAGTTTGCTAACGGATGGCTATTAGGAAATTTCTGTAACATAGAGCTGTGCTAGATTTGTCAACAAGAGGAAAATGTCTAATTCCTTTAAACCAAAGTTGTAGATCCATGTGCCATCTGTATTTGAAGTTGGCATACATGGTTTTGTATTTTCTGGTGGAAGATTTGGATCATTCCCAATTAAATGTTCTTTCCTAAAGCTCGTTTTGTTTTCCAGCACTTATTGCAAACCCTAAGAATGGAGCTTTTAGCTATCCTGAGGGATTTCTCGCTGTCAGATTGGTCTCTCTTCTTCTCTGCTGCTTCTATTTTCTTTTGGTTCGTCCTTTTTTTTTAAGTTGTATTGTGGCTTCCATTACTCTTTGGATTTTTTAGTTTCATTTAACACAAACTCTCTCTCTCTCTCTCTCTCTCTCTTGTGTGTGCATGTGCATATATATGTATATATAAATAACATACCACTTAGATAAGGGACAGAAGCTGGGCGTATTAAAATTCCTTTTCTTTATAATTTAGCACTATATTAAAATATATTTGGGGATAAACATACATTAAGTTAGTTTTTTTTTATTTTATTAATATACCATAATAATTAAAAAAGGAATGGCACTTATAACATCAAAATTTTAATATTAGAACAAATACTTTTTTTATAAAAGTAATTTGAACGTAAACATTGTTTAGATTAAATTAGTGTTTATAATGAAGACATTAGGAGATTCATATTTTGTTCAGAACACTTTTTAACACAAATATAAGAGGTCTGTTGGTTTTTTATTGTGATCGAAGTAGTGTGTGTGTGTGTATGTATATAATGTAAGAGGTCTGTTGGATTTTGTTTGTGATCCAAGTAGGGTGTGTGTCTGTGTGTATATATATAGATAATATATATATATATTGTAAGAGGTCTGTTGGTTTTTGTTTGTGATTGAAGTAGTGTGTGTGTGTGTGTGTGTGTGTATATATATATATATACATAAATATATTTGTATATATATATATATATATATATATATTGAATGGTGAACTGACTTTTTTGAGTTATTCAGCCATCTAATCACGGTTGTCCGATCTAACTTGATAGATAATTAGGAGAAAAATAAAGAGAAAAAAGTGATATGTATTTTCATTATAAATTATTAGTTATACACACACACATTATATATAATATATATATATATATATATATAATTTTCAATGACAGTGCTATCTCTTTATAACCAAAAATATTGAGAAAAGTCTTATCAATGTAAATTATTTGTTTCTATTCAACGGGGTGGTTCCCCTCTTTTTTGAATTCTCCACCACTAAAAGTGAAGTGTGGTGGAAGAAAGAAATAAAGTGACAGCTCCACGCGTTTTGAGTTCTTATGCACGTCTAGAGAGAGGGAGAGAGAGAGAGGGGGGGGAGGGAGAGCAAACAGAAAGATGGAATTCCTTCCGGCATCAGCTAGTGACGATCGGCAACCATGAAGATTCATGAGGACCGTGGTGTAGGTGCTGTGAATAGCTTTCAAATATGGAAGGGAAGCTGGTCAATCATGGCAGGTGTGGTTTCATTAGCATATGTGTTTTCTATAGGGTTTTGTGGTGATGCTGCTTTGTGTTGAAGTTGGTGATATACATGAGAGACTTCCTTCATAAAAAAGGTCGAAAAGTTGCGGAAACTTGTTCTTCTGCTTGAAGAGCATAAAATTAGACTGTCAATTGCTTTTGATGTAACAGATTTGGATTTTTCTTGTTGCCATGGTATTCATAATTCCTGTCTTCGATAGCATGGTTCCTCTCTTTTTTTACTTGTCTACCACTGAAAGTGAAAGTGTGGTGGAAGAAAGAAACAAAGTAAGAGCTCCATGACCTTTGACTTCTCTTGCATGAAGAGAGCGAGAGAGAGAGAGAGAGAGATGGCTATTACATGTTTTGTTCTTATTTTAAATAGTAGTCTGTGCTGGCGAGTGGAAAAGAGAGATGAGTCCGACAAATCCAAATATCAGTTTTAACAAAAGAACTGAAGTATGCAACTTTAGTTTGAAAGCGGAGAGCGCTTCGGGACGTAATGGATCCTTCAGGTCCCTTTTTCAACAATACCGAGGAGTAACCAGTCATTACATGATCAAGATGGTTGAAGTTTTCTTGGGAATAAGATGAATGGTGAAGAAGTTTAACAACACTGTGATTGTTCTTATTCTCAAGATAGAAGGAGCTACAAGTGTACACCAGTAGCAACCTATTTCCCCATGTAACTTCTTATATAAAGTCATTTCAAACATGCTGGCTCTTAGAGAGGCTTTAGGCAACACAATCCCAATTGTTAAATAAATTTTTCGTTGACCTATTATAGCACCTGTTTGGATGGAGAGAAAGTAGGATAAAAGGAAAAGAATGGAAAGGGAAAGAAAGGATTTTGGAAGAAAAGGAGAGGAAAGAAAATAGAATGAAACAAATTTTTATAAAAGCTTGTTTGAATAGAAAGAAAAAGAATTGTTCAAACTATGTTTGTTTAGACTACACAAAGGAAAAGAAAGAAATAATTTAAGTTGGTTTACAATAATACAACCAAAGACTCTAGAACTTATTATGCAAGTAAAATATTTTTGATTTAGTTATACGGCTGGATTCCAAGGGTCGCATGTCAATCTTTAAAAGCCTATTTTATATGTAGCATAATGTTTATATATATATATATATATATATATATATATATATATATGTGAAACTTTAGCTAGTGACACCACTAGTGGCAGAGCAAATTGAAAATGTCATGCTATCGTTTAACTATTGACACCACCTGTGGCAGTGCTAGAAATTTCTGATTGAGTGGCACTCTGTTTAGTTTTAAACTTGAAGGGTCACTCATATGTACAAGAAAAAAAAAAGAAACAATAAAAGTCAATTATGTTTACATATGTAAATTAGGCAAAATTTGTAGGCTGGTGTGGGTAATTGCCCACACCAGCTACAATGTAACTCTGCCACTGGAGACCATCAGATTACCTCTTCATGTTTCACCACATGGCACTTGTATTTGTCATTCGTCATGCAATAAAAATATTTTGGAGATGAATATTTCAATTAGTTGACTATCTTGGAAGGCTTGAAGTGAATTGTGGCTGCTGGAAGAAAGGAACATGCTTTTGAGAGTGACTCTAGCACCATTAGTAGCCATTCTTTGGAATTTGCAATTTCTTTTGAATTTTGACAATGATGCTCTGAGCAGCAGTGATCATCTGAGGAATTTGATGTGAAAGGATGGAGGCCTCATTGTGGCCTACTCCTTTTGAACATTGAAGAAGGTGAGCCTGCATATGCTGGTGATGACATTCCACTTGAAGGGGATGAAAACAATGAAACAAAATGAGTTTGAAAATTATAATGAAGATGAAGAAGGTGAATAGACAGGTTGTATATTACAAATTTTTGATAATATGATGTAAAAGCAGTAAAACGTTTATTATAAAAGTCTTTAAGACCTCAAATTTTATCATGGTTATCATGTCTTACCATTATTATGTCTGTAGATGAAGATTTGTGAATTTTTATTATGTGTGTAACATTGTGATGAGTTGTTTTATATAGGAAACATTTTTCTTGGTTTTATCAGAATTTATTTCTATTTTTTCTTTTTTAATTGTGAATGCATTACAAAAATAAATTTACAATATGTTACCATACATATATAGGTTAGCCTGATTGATAAGTGATACGATACCGCTTTTACAATATTGTTTCTTTCTTCAAATTAAGTTTCCTACAGTTTCAAGTATTGTTTTATGAGATTGAACAATGACCAGGTGGCCAAATTTGTTCAACAGAATTAAGAGCCTCAAGTGCAGTTGTCTAGGGAGTTGCTAATGGGAATATATATACATATATATGAGTGTGTGTGTGTCTGTGTGTTGAAATTAGGCAGCTATTTCTGTGCTCGGATGGTTATTTTGTATTGTTAAAAACTGCCATAAAAGTTGGATTCCATAATTGAAAACCATGGTCAAGCAATTGATCATTGGAAATGCATATTTTGCGATGTTTTTTATTGACGCCAAACAAACAAATAACCATCCAGCCGTGGAGGTTCATCTTTGAATCACTTGAATATTTAGAAATGATCACGCCAATCCATTGTTAATCACCCATTTTAATTACCCTTAAACATGTTTAAAGTATGATGACATTCGTTTATTTTCCAGTCAACCTTGTACAATAGATGGATCATATGAATATCCCATCAAAGGATGTAATAGCCCAGCAAAGCAAAATTACTATGATCTTTCAAAAAATTGATTCCTCATGACATGAATAATTTCATGCTAGCCCGCCAAAATGTGATCTCAGCCCCTTCTCTAGTGGTGGAGCGAAGACTTTTTGGCTGAAGGGCACGTGAGTCACCGACCTGGGTATGATGTGGGGACTATGATGTGACAGCAACTAGGTCCAGCATCGTCGCAACAATACTGATGTGGGGCAATGGTGCACAACATCCCACACTTCGCTTCAATACTTCCGTTTTTACAGCATGTTCACCGCTTATTGTTGTTACCAGTTTGTCCATCCTTTCCTCACTTTTCTCCTTTCCCTTTCCATTCTAGCCATCATCCAAAGCATTTGGATGATGAATTTTTGCCAACCAAACATATTTTTCAAAAATGTGGACTAATGTGTGGGCCTCTTTAAATTCAAATTTGGATGATGAATATTTGCCAACCAAACATGTCAGCTATAATTCAAATTTGATAATAAAATATTCAAGGCATGACATGATGGGTGGTTAAGTCTCTGGTGCCAAAGTCCCCCCTCTCGATTGATTTGGGGAGTCAAGGCACATTCATTAATTTTCAGCACATATAGCCCGTTTTCTTGAGTTTCCACACCAATCTTCCACTTTGATATAGGGTCCTGCAATACATTGTTAGTGGGGGAGAAAATAACTTGGCAATTTAAATCTTTAACAATTTTTGAAACGGACAACAAGTTACCTAACAAATCAGGCACATAAAGCACTTTAGATTTAACACCATTTCTATGAAAATCTAACTCTTCTCCTTGAACAAGCATTGAGGAGCCATTCGCAGTAACATGATTTTTTTCTAGGCATTGAAGAATAATTACTAAGGTTATGGCAGTTCATAGACATATGACCTCTAGCTCTAGAATCGATTATCCAATAATCAGACTTGAGGGAAATAAGAGCATTACCGGTAACACTTGTTGATGTTGCAGTAGCATTTTTCTGCTCTTTACCATGATGATCCTTGACATTTTTAAGTAGTTCACTTATTTTTTCCAGCAGCTGAGTAAGATCCGAAGTATCCAAAGTTTTGGCTGTAACTTTGGCTACGGCAGTGGTGCTTTCTTTTTCTTTTTTTCTTTTTTTCTTTTGGCCTCATGGTGGTTGGTTTTTCATGGAGGAACCAACACCTTTCCTTTTTACAATGAGAACATAATCGTTGTGGACAGTTCTTCCACTTGTTTTCACTGTTTTTATCAACTCCATAGAAGGCAACCTATTCTAGATTGCCAGAGTTGTCCTTTGAAGGATCAAAATTTTGAAGCATTACCTTTTTTCTAGATTCATTTCTTATAAGAATAGAACAAACAGTGGGAAGAGAACGAAGTCCCATGAACATTAAAATCTGGCTTCGGATGGGTTCATACTCTGGGCCAAGAGTCACAAGAAGTACAAAAAATTTCTGTTGTTCACGTTTTTTTTCTCTGGATCAAAAAGTAGCAGACATATCCATAAGATAGTCAAGTTCATCCCACATACCTTGTATGTTGCCTAGGAGATTGCTGAGATTTTTGTTTTGCCTCTTAAGATCCCAAATGACTTGAGAGAGTTGATACATATGAGCAATGTCATTTTTCTCACTATATGGTTCCTTCACCTTCCTCCAAATTTGGTGAGCAGTTTCTGCGAAGTAAAATCTTTGAGTGACCTTAGGCACCATAGAGTTAATCAACCAAGACATTATGAGATGATTGGTGGATCGCCATTCTCTGTAAGTTGGATCTGTTTCAGCAGGTTTTGGAAGATCTTCAGTAACAAAATTCAGCTTGCTTGTGCCACTCAAATAGAGCATCACAAATTTGGACCAAGCTAAATAGTCACTGCCAATTAAAAGTACAGAAGTAATTTTGTTTACAGGGCTTGGTTGCTCCTGCACGATAATTTCTTCCACCACTTTGCTGGTGGTTCCAAAGCTTGAGTCTTCGGTCATGATGAAATGAGCAAGATCAAGCAGCAGGAGATAAGCAAAATGTGCCAAGAATGAAAGTCAATGCTCTGATACCATGTTGAAATGGGATAAAGAAAGAGAACCAAGAAACAAACACTGATTTTTATGTGGCTCGGTCCATAGACATATATCCACGATGAATGCTAGAGCAGTTGCTCCTTTGATTTTCCCTGTTTCCTTATTTTCTTTCTTTGCTTTACATGTATATATACGATACATGAGGAAAGCAAAAGACAATGCATACGATCATTGGTACACTTTACATACAAAACTCAAAATTATCGAGGAAAGAATGTCAGTAACGTATATTGCAGCAATTTTTCCAATGTTCAAATCGATTTCAATAAGGCAAGAATGAGAATGATCCATTGAGCATGCTGCGCTAGATGTAACACCCACTTTCAACATCATGAAATTCATAATTCCTCTTCTGATGTAACAGATTTCGACCTTTCTTTATCCGTTTCCCTCTTTCTCTCCCACAATCTGTCGACCTCTCTTTATCTATCAATCCTGCTTTGTCACTTTTACCTTCTCCTCCTCCTTCTTGGTTCAGAGAATGCCAGATCGTGTGCTGTGTCCTCTCCACAATGAAACCCAAAGATTTCCCACTAAAAGTGTCTATCTCTCATTCTCGATTGCTCGACCAAGAAGCCATTTAATGCCAACGCCATCACCTCATTGCACAAACCCAACATGCCCACCGCATCGTGCAGGGTCTCTACCTTCCCCATCAGTGACCCAACTTGCAGTCTGAATGGCATCATCTCTTCACCTCTTCTACCCCAACCAGCAGCCTCCAAGCCTTCACCACAACCCGTAGTGCACCACCATCACTCTTCATCCCCTATCTGCCCCCCAACATGTTATCCACTGTCAAGCTTGTAGTAGGTGCATGTGGAGAGTAAATGTCTATTTTGAGGTTGAAGATTCATAGTAATTAAAAACAAGCAAAAAAGAGTCGCACAATCATCCCCTGCTGCTGCTCAATGGATTAATTTGGTAGAAAGAGATGGATAATCCTCCTCTATTCTTCTTCTACTTACCAGATGATCATTCTCCAAATAGGTCGATTTGAAGCCTTGCAACCAGAAACAATCTATTCATGCAAATGTTTAATCATAGTGTTTCTCTCCCTGCAAAGAGCTGATCTCTTTCTTGCACAATAACACTGCGATCATTTTGCACAAGAGAAGATCTATGGGGATTGTCAGGCATTTCTTCATATTCATGTTGGTAGAACTTTTTTATTATTTTCTCCTAGTGATTGGACACTTGACCTTCTTTTTTTTTTCTTTTGCTTTGAGAAAGAGTGAAACTAGAGATGGGGATCGTTTTTCACCATTTTTTCTCATGTTATCTTAGATTGTCGATTTTCTTTATCCATTTTCCTTTGTCTTAATAAAAGAAAAAACAATTAACACGACATGGAAAGCATGAGGCAGGAGATTGAAACCTACACATCACTCAATTGGCTGCCTTGATCCAAGACAATCCATTTTCAATCAACATGAAAAAGTTTGTATTATAATTTCTGTAAAAACTTTTCAAGGAAGTAAGCGATAGGGTGGTTCTACACCGAAGTTTTCAAATTTCATATACTAAATCTCTAAGATCAGTGTTGATTTGGAGAGCAATTTGTTGATATGTTTGCATTCCCAAAATTTACTTTGATTTTTGAATTGCTTCGGCAATATAAAATTTTATTTTTGAAATGAGAGAGAGGGAATCACCCGTCTGTATGAAGATTGATTGTTCTAGGGATGTTTATGAGGATAACCAATCCAATGGCTATACTTATTCTTGATGCATTTCACTTTTGCTTAAAAATCTTTTTCATTCTAAATATGGTGTGGTGTTTGGAGAAAATGTTGAAGATTTGATGTTTCAAATTTTTTAGAAAGTTTTAAAGAATCATTTAAGAGCATAATCCATTTTGATTTGAGAGATTTTGAATTGAGAAATCTTTGCAAATATTATTTGGAAACCTATGGAAGATAATATGGGTATTTTAAAGATCTTTTTTTAATGTTGATTAGTGTCCTCTTAAGAACTTAAGTAAATTTAAGATTTTCCTCTAATTCGGTATTACATCGCTAGAGCTCCATTTCATGTTACTTAAATTCTTTTAGAGAAATGCATGTTATTATTTGTGAATTTCCCAAGTGCATGTGAATGTATGAATGGATTGAACTTATATAATTGGAAGCAAATCCTTCATTCCTACTATAACATTTATGTAAAAGTATTTTTACCATCACATATACATGTAAGTTTCCCACTTTTATTTACATAATTGTCTTCAATATTCTTATGAAGAGAGCCAAAATTTTGAAAATGGAATGAGGTTGTAGACTATTAAGCATGATTCTAATATTAGATCATTAATTGAGTTTTGGTCTCAATGAAGTTGATAAACAAATATTAAAATCCTAGACCTTAGGGAAGAGGTGTTTGAGAAAATGTGTTTGAAAAAATTGAAAGAAATGAAAAGGAAATAAAGAAGAAATGATTCTTAGTAATGTCTTAATTTTTAAAAGAGAGAGGTGCATATATGTATACATATATATAGTCACATGTATACATATATGAAAACTTATAAAAGAAAGATTTTAAATCTAATAGAAAGAGAGAGGTAGAAGAAGATTTTTTTAGAGAGAGATATTTTAGAGAGAGAAAATAAAATGCACATATAAATTCATTTATATGTATACGTATATAAAAAATTGTAAAAGAAAATGTTAAACTATAGGGAAAAGAAGACAAAGAGAGGTAATTATGTGTATGTTGGTAGAAGAAGTTTTTTTTTAGAGAGAGAGATTTTAGAGAGAGAAAATGAAATGCACATATAAATTCATTTATATGTATACGTATATAAAAAATTGTAAACGAAAATGTTAAACTATAGGGAAAAGAAGACAAAGAGAGGTAATTATGTGTATGTATAAGTATATGACACGTATATACAAATATGCCTTTATGAATGTTGAAATCAAGAAATAACTTGAAAAATATCTAACTTCGGTTTTTCTATATAAGTCGATGAGGAACTTGGGCTCATGCAAGAGGCCAAATTAAGTTTCTGAAGCCTCATTGAAGATGGTTCTTGCTTTCAAAATTCTTTTGGAAACATGAATCCAAATATTTTTATACGTGAGCATAAATAATAATCATTTCATCTATTACAAGGAAATGGAGAGCAACATAAAAAAGCTCTTATCGGGATCCATATTCGGGTGATTTCAGGAAGATGCATTTTTTAACATGTACACTGAAGGGCTTTTTCAAGTTGGACAAATCCTAACATCAAAATCAACATAATAATGAAGAAATTCCAACCCAAACGCTCATTCTTATTGTTTATTTGCATATTAATTAAAAAAATTAGTTTACTATGCGTGAACATCATCTTAAACATGAACAATTAACAACATGAACGATTGACAAAGTCCTATCATGTAAATTAATCATTTCAATTCAACAGGATGGTTCACCTTTTTTTGACTTCTCCATCACTAAAAGTGAAAGTGTGGTGGAAGAATGAAATAACGTGACAGCTCTATGCCTTTTCAGTTCTTATGCATGTCTAAAGAGAGAGAGAGAGAGGGAGCGAGAGCAAACAGAAAGATGGGAATTCCTTCCGGCAATAGCTAGTGTTGATCGACGATCATGAAGATTCATGAGGACCGTGGTGTAGGTACTGTGAGTAGCTTTAAAATAGGGAAGTTAAGTTGGCCGATCAAGGGCGTCTTTCAAATGTGGTGTCATTAGCATATCAGTTTTCTACATGCTTTTGTGGTTGATGCTGATTTGTGTTGAAGTTGGTGATATACGTGAGAGACTTCCTACATGAAAAAGGATGAAAAGTAGTGGAAACTTGTTATTTTGCTTGAGGAGTCATATTTAGCACTTGGTAAGTCCTATAAAAAAGACATCAATTGCTTCTGATGTAACAGATTTGGATTTTTTCTGGTTGTCATGGTGTTCATAATTCCTGTTCTTCCTTAGCCACCATATTTCCATGGGAAACACAATCTTCCAACTTCAGATACGTATTTTGACTTTAGCCTTTTTATTCCACCTCTTAAGTCTGCGTCTCTGCCACCAAGTCTGCAACCTTAATATCAAGGATGATTGAACTGTCATATAATGTATATTAATGGTTCTATTCAACAGGGTGGCTCCTTTTTTTTGGCTTTCCTTCCACTGAAAGTGAAATGTGGTGGAAGCAAGAAACAAAGTGACAGCTCATGCCCTTTGAGTTCTCTTGCATGTAGAGATAGAGACAAAGAGAGGGAGAGAGGAAAAGAGATGGGAATTACATGTTTTATTCTTATTTTAAATAGTAGTTTGTGCCGCCGAGTGGGAGAGAGAAATTAGTTAAACTGGCACCCCCAAGTAATTTTAAAGGAAATGGAACATAGATTAAACAATATGCAAACTGTTAAGCTCAAAGAAATAAGATACAAAAATACAATTGGCCTCATAGATGGCTCATTGTTTGAAATTATTGGGTTGTACAAAAGGGTGAGCAATAAGCCGAGTACTGTTCGCATCCCACCCCTTTCTCAAAGGGGGTCGAAATGCGAATCAGCAAAGTTCTTTAAAAATTGAGGTTTTGAAGAAAATATTTCAAGAGAAAGGGATCCGCCCATCGGTACGAGGTCCAACCGTTCCTACCACCTTTAACAGGGGTAATTGGACCAAGGACGAAGGATCACTTGCATCATGCACGAGTTATTGATGCAAATCCTATCTGCTTGTGCATTGAGATTTTGGATTCCAGAACCAAAATTCATTTTGAATAAGTGACTTGAACTTGTTTTGAAAATGAATTTGGAGATTGGAGAGTTTTCAAGTTAACCATGCCGAGGCCAGCCTGCAATGTGGCTGAAGGATAGGGGCCATTGCTGCGGCAGCGGGGCAGCTAACCATGCTGAAGGTGTCGACCACGGCGCCCACGCGTGTTGGGTCAAGTGCACGCGAGTGGGTGGCACCACAAGGCACCTAGGCGAGGTTGAAGTACCAACTCTTGGATTCCCTTTAGGCAACACTCATGTGGCTGCAGTGGGAGGTGAGCGTGGAGCAGCAAAGGCTGAAAGGAGAGAGTCTGGCTGGAGCTGAGTTCCGTGGAGATTGAAGATCAGAATAGTGGACCACAACTCGGTTTAGGCCAGATCAAAGTGGATGTCGAAACGTTTACCAAAACAACAGAGCAGCCTAGGCCAAACCTAGGTAAGTTACCCCTTGGATTCACAACTCTGAGAGCTTTTGGAGCGGTCGCAAATGGATCAACATCCGTGCCCATGTTTGATTTGCTTTAGCACTTTGTTTTAGTTGCTTTTGGAACGTCTCAGTTTGAGACACTTAGAATCGTTTTGCATTTGTCTCATCTCAGGTTAGAGCTTTAGAACCGAGACACTTTTGATGTATATAAGTCTTTTACAAAGGGGAAACCCTAAACACATTTTATGCCAATGAAGAATTGAGTATCGTTTTCACTCTCCTTCTCCACGTGGGGATTGTCTTCTCCACTTGTTCTCAACCGACGGTGGCCAGAGCTCTTCTCCAACCCCAACCGGCATGGTTGGAGCTCTTGTTTCACCCATGGGCTTCCTCTTTCTCTTCATCTTCTCTCTATGAAAGTCCTTTCTTCCATAGCCGAGTGGATTCAAGGTTGTAGATCTTGTGAAGGGGCTACCAGCGACCGCCTTCAATGGTTCTTCATACCACCTATGTATCCCAACCAGCAAGGTATTATTCAATCCACGGTGCATTCGTCCTAACCACAAGGACGTTTAGAGGCTGGGATTGATCTATGGGAAGGCTGCATAGGAGAATGATGTTCAACACTTGGGTGATTTCTTCCTATGTAGGATCGACGACCGGCATCCTTTGAAAATAGGCAAGTACCCATTCTCCCCTTGGTACTTCCATTTGAAGGTTGTTCTATAGATCTGAATGAACTAGCCCTAAGGCACACGATCTGGCCCATCTTGCATGGTCCATGGGTTTTAAAATGCAAAACTAGTTGTAGATCCTAGATCGGGTGAAGGAAAAATCTGCTTACGGACGGTGCGGTTCTATCCTTTCCACGGGGAAGTTCTACATCGGAATCTTAAGGCTGAACCCTGAGTTTGATCGAGACATCTCTAACCACCGACAGCCCTCATTCAACATTTGTAGTGGAAAAGAGATTCGGGAGAAAGCTGTCATTCGACGGCCATCGAGATCCTATTCTTCAGTTGGATCTAAGCTGCTGGAACCGCCACAGCCACAGCTAGAACAAGGGGCAGGTTCCAACAAAACTGGTGTGTGAAGTCATGCATATCAATTTGGATGCCCATTAGTTTGGCTGTGCGTCGGCAACTTTCTGGCCACACCTCACCAAAACAGCTAGCCATTGCCCCGAAAACATTCTAGGATTGCCCATGGATTATAACCACCATATTTTCTTAAGGTGTAATTTGTAAAGGGCAGTTCTGGCTTTTCATTGAGAGCTCATGCTAGGCGTTGAGAAACCCAAGCCGCCAGCCACATTTTGCAACTCTCTCACTGCCAGAATTATTGGATGGAGCAGCCTCCCTCGAGCGCCAACAGTCCTCTTTGTAATGGTCCACCACAAAGGCAAGTCCCCCTCTAGCGTGTCCTACTCCTATGCATTCCAAAAAGGTAGGAGCCAGCCACCTCCACGCGCTTCCCCTTTCCCCACTTTCCATAACCGCCCCAGGATCCTAGCCCGTGATCTCTTAGCTCCAAAACAAGAAACCTTCCATGCGCCATTACCCCTTGCCATATCCAACTCTTCATTCCCCCACGCGCTTTCCAACTTCTCCACGTGCCATACCTTTCCATAACGGCCCCTCGTCCTTCCTATCCATTACTCACAACTCTCTTGCCATAATCCACGGCCACCTCATCACTAGCCGTTGCCAATGTGAGACTTTCCTAAAGTAGAGGAAGTGTCGCCACTTTGCGCCAACCGACCCTAACACCTAATCATCCATCATTCCCATCCTACCCTTGCCCTTTAGACTTAACCTCACTGCATGCCACCTACATATTAGCCATACCTGAACCTACCTCTCTTAACCACAACCGAGCCTAGCATTTGGTCGAGCCCAGACAAGGTCACATCAGAACCAGCTCAGCTCAACCCAACCAAGACCCTCCTACTTATCCTCACCAAGGCGGACCCCTCTATGGCAGAATCAAGGAGTGCCTTCACCTTCGAGGCAACCGAGCCTCTATCCACTGGAGCCTACTCATCACCAGCAAGGAGTGCCGTAGCTGAGAAGGATATCCCTCTCGTATTCCAGCAGCAATCGGCAGAAGCTTTCACTTCCCTCGGCCAGGTGGGCCGAGTCCTTCATCCTTGGTTGCTGAAATACTCGAGGGCAGCACCAAGCTGCCGGTTCTCAACTGAGTCCTTTGCTGCCCTAAGCCGGGACTGACTGGCAGGTATACTTCTTCCCTCCGTATAACAATGGGATTCTTTGGGTCTTTTGCTTTATACCCGGCAATAGCCTTGGCATCCACAGTGGTACCTTGGAGGCACAAGTGCCGAAAACATGACCGTGGGCTGCCTGACCACCTATGGGCTTGGGTATGGTTTGGCCGTCCTAGGCATGTATGAGAGGATGTGTTGGATGTGCTTCTTTGAATGGTTTGTTGAGTGAGGAGAGATACTCATGTATTGATCGCGCTTGTACTAGCCTCACAACCTTCTAGCAATTTGTAGTAGGTTCAAGCTTTTGGGTGGGTAACCTCTCCTGTATTTTACTTCCCAAGGATTTTTGACCCGGGGTTGCTGTCCGGCTGGGTATTCATCTTGTAAATAACTTGTTTTTAGTTTTGTCCAACGGCTCTTCCGAGAGATCTTGGGAGAGGATCGGCATCTGGCAGAGGTCTTGGTCGATGCCGGGTCTCGTCCTAACAGGCACCCAACCCATATTGAGTCGGGGCCAAGGGCAGCCTTTTGACCCTAGGGCCGACCCAATAAATACTTTCCTCGTAAGACCTGTTTTAGCAAAAGAAGTGAAGTATGCAACTTTAGTTTGAAAGCGGAGAGTGCTTCAGTACATAATGGATCCTTCATGTCCCTTTTTCAACAGTACCAAGGAGTAATCAGTCATGACATAATCAAGATGGTTGAACTCTTCTTTGGAATAAGAAGAATGGTGAAGAAGTTTAACAGCACTGTGATTGTCCTGATTCTCAAGATAAAAGGAGCTACAAGTGTACAGCAGTAGCGACCTATTTCCCCATGTAACTTCTTATATAAGGTCATTTCAAAGTGCTCGATGGAGGGAAAGTAGGATAAAAAGGAAAAGAATAGAAAGGAAAAGAAAGGAATTGTGGAGAAAGGGAGAAGAAACAAAATGAAAGAAACAAATAATTATAAAAGCTTGTTTGAATAGAAAGGAAATGAATTGTTCAAGCCATGCTTCTTTAGACTGCATTATGGAAAAAAAAGAAAGAATTTAAGTTGAATAAAGAATTTAAGCTGGTTTACAATAAGACCCCAAACACTCTAGAACTTATTATGCAAGTAAAATATATTTGATTCAATTATACGGCTGGATTCCAGGGGTTGCATAAACCTATTTTATATGTAGCATAACGTTTATTATATATATATATATATATATATGTTTTACTTAAATGACCTTTAAATAATTTATCACGTTAAAAATTAATAATGAAAGATAAACTTTAGCAATGGAGTACTTAATGTAAAAGGCCAAGCAAACCAAATATGTTTATGACCTCAGGGTTTATCTATGCAACCATTAAAATGTGTGAAGGCCTTAATCCAAGAAATCCATTGATTTCCTACATCCTATTGATAGGGACCCTTAAATAACTTGATAAGATACAATAATGGTTTCCATAAATTATTTCTTACCATTCATATTTGCATCTCATCAATGATTTCCAATTTTGATTGCAAATTGAAAATGTCATGCTATCGTTTAACAAGTAAAGTCCAGTTTTTCATGCGAATGGAACTAATAGATAAGGAGAACACCAGTGTCAGAGCTAGAAATTTCTGATTGAGGGGCATTCTAAGTTTAAATTTTAAACTTGAAGGGGCACTCATATGAAAAAAAAAAAAAACTAAATTCAATTATGTTTACATATGTAAATAAGGCAAAATTTGTAGGCTGATGTCGGTAATTGCCCACACCAGATGTAGCTCTGCCACGGAGACCACCTCGAGCCACAGATTACTGATTACCTCTTCATGGTTCACCACATGGAAAATGCAGTTGTCATTTGTCATACCATAAAAATATTTTGGAGATGAATGTTTCAGTTTGTTTGACTATCTTGGAAGGTTTGAAGTGAACAGATGAGGAATTGTGGCTGCCGGAAGAAAAAACTTGCTTTTTGAGAGTGACCCTAGCACCATTAATAACCATTATTTTGAATTTGCAATTGCTTTTGAATTTTGACAATGACACTCTGAGCAGTAGTGATCATCTCAGGAATTTGATGTGAAAGGATGGAGGCCTCATTGTGGCCTACTCCTTTTGAACATTGAAGAAGGTGAGCCTGCATATGCTGGTGAGGACGTTCCACTTGAAGGGGATGAAGACAATGAAGCAAAATGAGTTTGAATATTATAATAAAGGTGAAGAAGATGAATAGATAGGTTGCTTATTTTAATTGTTTGATAATATGATGTAAAAACAGTAAAACATATATTGTAAGTCTTTAAGACCTCAATTTTTATCATCTTAATCATGTCATTATCATTATGTCCATAGATGAAGATTTATGAATATTTATTATGTCTGTGATATTGTAATGAGTTCTTTTATATAGAAAACATTTTTCTAGATTTTTTCTGAATTATTGCTATTTTTAGGATTTTTTTAGTTGCTAACAAATTACAAAAATAAATTTACAATATGCTTACAATACCTTACCATACAATATGCTTACAAGACCCTCAAAAGAGCCGTTGTCGAGGGGGCTGGCAAAAATTGAGCAGGAAAATAAAGCTACTACTGTCAGGGAGGTTGTTCCATATGAAGAATTGATATGGAAATTTGGTGCAGAAAGGCAAGAAATTGTAGGTGGATGGGTTGATAGAAATCCGGTTGTTTCCAAGTCGTACTTCAGATAGAAATTAATTTTTAATAATGATTAATTTTAACATTTAATTAAGAACTTTATTTTGAGTTGCAGGTTGGGAAGGCACGAAAGGAAAAGAAAATATGGATGAAGTTGAGATTTTTATTCCAATTTAAATGATTTAAAATTAAATATTGATTATAAGAGTGTTTGACTCTTAGAAAATGATGAAATTCAGTTTGACTCCATGTGAACTAAACATCCAAGTCGGCAAAAAGCATGTGCCACATGCTCTCATTCATGTCATGGAATTCTAATAACTTTTCTTTCTCCCCAAAATCAAGCTAAATTGCAAATTCTTGTGCTAAAAAATCCATCCATTTCTTGGATTATTAAAACACTTTTGATTTTGTTCTTTAGGGTATATAAAGATTAGGGTCTTAAGTATGATTAATGGCTGGGTTTCTTTACGTAGGGAGATTGAAAACTGGTTTCTAATCCCCTCTACCGCCCTTGATCAATTAAAATAAAAAAGACACAAATTAAAATGACTTTTAAATGAAAGGAAATAAGAGAACACTCAAGCTGGTTTATCTTTAATTTCACCATGCAAAGGTGGAGCACTTTTATAAGAATGTGTCTGTCTATAATTGGCATTTATATTATATATACTATAGCAATCCTCTTTCTCACGTGGAAATCACTGATTCATGCATGCATCATGCGTTGATATATACATTTGATTTGTGGCTTTTTCTTTAGCAGAACGTCATTCCCAACAATGAAAAATATGAAAATAAATCCTTCCCATGAGTGCTGGAATTAAAAATAAATAGCAACAAACTGAAATAGAAGAAAAATGGATTGGAATTACCTACTTTATGGTCGGTCTTGATGCTTGATCTTCCTCTTTGCTTGTTTTCTAATTCAAGCAATCCTAAGCAAGAATCCAAACTTGGATTCAAGCTTAGCAAAGTGACAAGAAGAATGGCTTACTTGTTGGAATTTGCAGTGGGGAAGAGAGAGCTTCTCACCATGAAAATCCTAAGTAAGGTTTCACTTAAGCAACCTAACTTGGCAAAATCAATAAAGAGAATAGGGGAGGGAAGGGGGCATGGATGATTTTTTTTTCTCCTCCTTGGCTTTTCCTTCTAGCTCATTGCTGCAGCAATTTGATGAAGAGATCAAAAATACTAAGCTCTAAATGTTATTGAATAATAACAATTGAATTTAAATTTGAATAAATTTTGAAAATTTTATTAAATTTGGCTTAAAAAGGTATTTTCATCCATAATTTGATTGAAAATGGATCTCAATTGAATCAAAATTTGGTTCTAAATATTGAATTTCAATTTTTTGATTTATATATTTGACAAATTAAAATGTACATTTTCCTTTCATCAAATCGCAATTTAAGTTTTGAAATCTCAATTTGATTATAGAAGGGCACAATTGTCTAAATTAGTCAAATTTGACCAAACAACCAAAGTCGAAGCTCATTTGCAAGCTGATGTTGATTTGATTGAGATAATTTCGATTGAGCTAAATTGTACTTTGACTGAGTAAAGTAACTGTGAAGAGATATTTTTGAAAGGAAGAAGTGCGTAACCCCTTGGGGGCTTTTGACCACATGACCTAGGTGGCACTACATGTGGGTCCCACACATCATTCTAGACCGAATTAGATATAATTCTCAGATTTAAATCAAAATTTGAATTTTGCAATCAGATGTGGATTTCAAATGACATTGGTAATTGGATTGGGATTTCAAATTCTAATTCGAATCCAGTTTGGACTCATAATCCTATGTTAGGATTCGTTTCATGAGTCAAATTCATGATTTGAATTTAAATTGTTCTTTAGATTCGAAATTTGCTTTGAAATTGCATTTTTTCGTTTTTTTTTTGTAAAATTTTGACATTGCTCCAATTCTGATGTTGAAAAATTTGAGTTTTTAACATCGAGTCCAGCCATGAATATAATCCAACTTAGAAATGAATTATTTATTATAGGAACAAAAGTTCTATACTTTTGTCACCTATAAGTACAATGGGGTTTTATTTGGTCATAATTGTGTATTCGTGGTTATTGTAGGTTTAGCTCTCTCCCCCCTCCCCCCCACCCTCTTGTGGATCTAAATGTTAGAATATTAGAAATGACACATTTTGTATATCTTTCAATATCAATTCTCTTAGTCTGACCACATTCAATCATTTTGAGGTTTCTTCTGTGTGAAACTGTTCTCATAATAATGCCATGTTAATTCTTTTCAAATATGATGTTCAAGTTCTATTTGATTTGAAAGGTGGTGTTGCAAGGAACAATAGAGGGCATCTTGGATTATCTTGGAAGAGCAGTGGGTAATGGTGTGGATACATATAAGTAGTTTGTAGTGTCACAAAGAACATGATAAATTAAATTGTCATTTAAAACTTAAAAAAACGTGTTTTTTTGAAAAAAAATGTGTTTTATTTTAAAACGTTAAAACAAAAAAACACACGTTTAACAAAAAAATGAACGTTAAAACATTTTTTCATTTTTTTCAATGCCAAACGTTTTTTTCATTTTCTAGTTTTTATTTGTTGCAAATCTACTTATCTTTTGATGTTTGTGCTATTAGTTTCTCATTTATTTTATTTTTCATATTTTTTGTTTTCTTAATTTTATGAAAATTTACTATATTTTTCCCTTTTCTTTCAAGGTTTCCATTTTATATCCAAGAAAACCCTTGCCGTTTAAAACTCCGAAATGTTATTTGTGAGTATGGTAGCTTGACAGCATTGCTACACTTTTTTTTTTACACACGAGTCCTAATTTGACATTTGGTTTCTTCAAAGTTGTCAAAGACTCAAAAGGTGACATATTATTTGAAGTGATACTGACATTAGTTCTCTATTTATTTATGTATACACGTAGCTATTTGTTTACGTATTTATATCTATCTTTTAATGCACGTTTATTTATTTTTTTATACACATGCTATCTTGCATATGCTATGGCGGTCATCCTCCATAATGTCTCTACCATCTTTTACGAGTCACCTTTCTAATAGTGTGTCTTGTAAGTAATTGCTAAGTCAAAGAGAATATCAAGGGTTTTTAGTAGGTGCAGTTACAAATCATTCTACATTTCAAGCATGTTTTCTAACCATAGCTTCTGCTCGTTGTGTTTTGCAAACCTTTTGTTGATTAACTTATATAATCTTATAACACTTTCAATATGGTTTCGAATCTGATATTTGGTCTCTCTTCTCTCTCCCGTGTTTTCCATGATGGCCAATACCTTTATATGATAATTGTACAAATTTTTTTAATATAGGCTTTGGATACGGTTTTGCAGATTTCTCTATATATGAGATGGCTGCACATCGTCCAGCATTCAAAGCTTTTGTAAGACCCACTCTCTTTGATCCATTCCACATATTTTGTATGAATGAACATATTTATTTGAAAATCAATGGAATCTACTTATCTATTTAGAATTTTATGACCTTGTACTTTTTGATATACACCTTGTACTGAACAACTTCAAGGCCTTCCTCCTGCAACACATGGCTAAGATGATTATTCATAGTCTTATTACTATGTAGCACTACTATGGATGTAAGAATTCCTCTTTGCTAATGTCTGTGCCCTAATTGCTTCTCATGGAGCGTCGAAGATCTGTTGGGCTTATAGCTTTTATACTGCACATTGCCTTCTTGCTGTTTTTAGTAACCTTACTTGGCCTACTTAATCCTTTCTCTCGATTTTATCTTGGTATATCTTCTATTGGGTTAATGCTGATTTTATTTCTAGAATGTTGTTACAGGGGGCCAATGCACTCAACAAGTAGAATGTAGTGGTGAAATTATAAATATTATTCTTAAGACTGACGGAACACCTATAGCTATTGGAAACAAGGTACATGTCACAAGTGTAATCTACTTAGTACAGTTGTTGAAACACATAGTTGCTGTTTGAGACATGGTGCACTTGCAAAGAGCTGCCTCTCTTTAATGTAACAATATCTATTCTCATGATTTGTTTTGTAAACTACTTTGCTTCTAATACCTTAAGACTGTAATAGTTTGAATTTCCAAATTTCCTCCTTTTCTTGCAGTTTCATTAGTATCAAGTCACTTTTAGTAGGAACTTGCATTTTGTCCCTTGATGGCATGAAGCTGGTATTGACTTAGTTGATCAAGAGATAATTTCTTTTCTAGAGAACATCTGAGTCCTCTCATCAGATCTGAACTAGTTATGGTCCTATCAGGCACTGCAGATGTGGACATCAGGAAGGAGCGGAGGGTTAATCAAGATCTAGACTTGGTGGGCATGATCGATTCACAGAAGCTTGTCCTTTCTAAAGTGCATACTAGATTAGTTTCTTCCTCTGGTAGAAGCTTGTCCTGTCTAGGCTGCTTAGCTTCTTAATGCCGAAAACTGATGTATTCTTTGATCTTGTAGAAAGAAGTTAATGTGGAAATCAAGAAGCTTACTGCCCACGCAACATTCTGAAGGAAACCCTTGCTTGGATTACATCAAATACATCATTTTTCCATGGTTGGGAAGTTTGAAGTAGAACAGGAGGAAAGAATGGTGGAAACAAGTAAATTTTAACGATTCCTTCTTTTATAAATACAATTCTTAATTCAGACTTGGTAGGGATGTCTAATCTGAATCTGTCATTTTTATCCATGTAAATTTTCAGATTTATATTGATAGACTGAGATTTAATCAAAGAAGAAGATGATAGAGAGAAAAGAGGCTGCACCAGTTTTACATGGTTCGGCTTTCTAGCCTACGTCCATGAGCAAGAGAAACCAATATTTTTGAGATATCTAATGCATACTTTCTTTGACATAGCAAGATACCTTTATGAGATTGAGCAACTTCAATGCCAAGAAAGTATTTGAGTTTTCCCAAATCCTTTATGTCGAATGTTTTTTTCAAATGCATCGTTTCCAGCCACGACTATGTCGTCCACGTAAATTAGAACAACAGTGATGTTCTCTCCAAGTTTTTTAACAAATAAACTATTGTCTATGTGACATTTGTGGTACCTTGTTTTTTCCAATGCCTGACCCAAGTTTATGTACCAAGGTCTAGGAGATTGTTTCAAGCCATATATGGCTTTATTTAATTTGCAGACTCTTCCTTTCCTTTCATCTGGATGACCGGGAGGTAAAGACACAAATTTCTTCATTGAGTTTTCCTTGTAAAAAGGTGTTTTTGACATCTACATGATGAAGACATCAATTCAAGTTGCAAGCAATAGAGTGAAACATTCTCAATGTATTCATCTTTGCGATAGGTGCAAATGTTTCTTCATAATCCAACCCTTTTGTCCGCGTGAACCCCTTAGCCACTAGACGAGCCTTGTATCTGTCCAAGGTGCGATCGCTTTTGTATTTTACTCTATAATGTCATTTGCACCCCACTATGCTTGTGCTCTTTGGAGGAATGACAACTTCCCAAGTTTTGTTTCGCCTTAGAGTTTCTAGCTCTTTGTTCATAGCCTTCCTCCAATTAAGATCACCTTAAGCCTAATGAAAGGACTTGGGCTCCTCAATGCTATCAAGATTTCTAGTAAACTTGGCAGGGTAGTCAGAAATTTGATTGTACGACACATGCTTGCTGATTGGGTAGGTTTCATAATCAACTAGGCGTGAAGGAGCTCGCCTAATCCTTTTTGATCTTCTGATAAGTGTTGGCTTGTTCTCTACATCTTCAGTAGTTGTTGCAAGTTCATGATCATTTGTGGGGCACTCATTCTCAGCATGAATCTCATTATTACCTTCATGTGCATCAGCCACAGACTTATTTTTAATGCATATTGAGTTTCAATCATTTTATAAAAGGTTTAAAAGTGAGAGAGCACTTCAGACTTATTTTTCATAAAATAGACCCATGTAGACTTATGAAAATCATCAATAAACAACACATAGTAACAAAATCTATCCATAGAATCAATAGGCATAGGGCCCCAAACATAAGAGTGTATCAAATCAAATGGTATTTGGCTAATGGAATCAAATAAAGTAAATTTAGGTCTAGTCATTCTAGCAAATTTGCATATTCCACACTCTCTACAATTGAAGCACAGATTAGGAAATATGTAATCTAAAACTCTAGAAGATTGATGACCCATTCTTTGATGCCAGATATTTCCATCGTTGACATGATTTACATTCAGTGCATGATTCATGGTTCTTATTTGATAGAGTCCATTGACAAGTTGTCCTTCACCAATCATCTTCTGAGTCATCTGATCCTGACGCTTCACTGGGTGATTCCTGCCCCAACGCATCCCTAGACCTTCCAAGCAGGATTAAAGCTAAGAATTCGCTGCAGACCTTTTCTTCGAATCTCCGAATTTGAACGAGGTGCTTGAGAATTACAGGCTTAGCCTCTCTGGCCATGAAACCTAAATAATTTGTATTTGTATCATTATAGAAAAAAGAAAAACGATCTTGGAAAGTTGAGAAGACGCATATATGACCTATGTATTATGCATAAACGTTGAGGTGGGGATCTGCTCAAATAGAAAACATATAAATGTTAAACATCGACCAAGAAGAAGTTTTATGGTGAGTCCGGCCATCTAAAGAGAACAGCTGGACCGTCGATGGATCGAGCCCAGTTTCATGGACTGGCCTGCCCTGATTGATTTTGAGAAATCCAGGACTTGTCAAATACAATGAGCAGCCATTGATTCAACAGTTTTTCCAAAGGAAAAGGACCAATCTCATCGGTTCGCAGTTTGAATGGGTCACCGCAAAACACAGTAACTTGTCGGAGGCAAAGCAAGATATTCGCTGCTGACAGAAGGCCCTTCAGAAAATCAGTGGCTGAGGGATGCCACATGCTAATCAGCAAAATAGCTACAGAGCTTCGACAATGTAAACTAGTAATTTTTGTGTGTCTGTGTGGGCAATTGCCACACAAGTCCACATGTTCCTGCATGATTCTTGATAAATAGGAGTTGCCTATTGTGATATGTATCAGTCCTCCTTAATGATTCTTTAATTCTTCATACTCTCACATTCTGTTTTTCTCATGTAAAAGTTGGTTGGAGTCAGCCGCTTTGAATTGTATTGGGGCTTGGCTTGGGTTGATCCGAAGTATTATACAAATCGGCCAATATTTATTTATTTATTTATTGTTTATTTAGAAGAAACTGTCTTTTCCATGAAACTACTAAGGCCATGCCCTTATGCTTTCAAGATTTTGTCCTGCTTCGAGGCTTAGGTGGACATACTCTACATCGCTCAACTCCACTTGCCATGGTTTGCAATCCAGATAAATAACACACTAGAATGTGACAGCGGCCACAAGATTCAAACCTCGAACTCCTTGGATATGAACTACTTGCCACCCAGTTGCCCTATGTGCCTTGAGGCAATCAACCAATCTTTATTCAAGTGATTCTGAATGAAGCATGATTTAGCCAATTCATCATCAATCGCCCATTTTAAAAGACGCTGAAGTGCTTACGGGTTTCTTTCAGTTTCCACTTGATTTCACATTTCACTCAAAGAAATTTCCAAAATATTGACAAAGTAGCTCTCAGCCTCGATCTCACTCTCAAACTGCAGGCCCACATGGACCATCTAGAGTCTAGCATCCGCAGTTTGCTATCGCCCATCGACGTTGAAGACTCAGGCAACCATCCATGGTGTTGTTGAGGAATCGATCAATGACATCACTGGAGTTGGCCACAAAGGGCATCTGCAGTTTTTCCAATCCATCCCTCCGCTTTGGTCATGTCAACCTGCTGAACCTAGGGATGTCAGAGGGTTGGGTTAGGTCCGACCAAGCCTTCAGTTTTTTAACTTAAATTTTTTCATTCCAAACCAGACTGGCTACCTCAAGGGCTGTCTGACGATCTGGGGCTGTCTGACGACAGTAACACATTGTTATTAAAGTCTCCTACTGTGCATGCAACACTGTAACAAGTCTTCTATGAATCTGTCTTATTTACTAGACAGATTCATGGGGCAACAACAATGTATTACTTTGCCAAACAACCTCTTAAGAACCTACTTTTATGTTAGAAAATGGACTAAAGGTTGAAAGTTTTTGTTTGGTTTTTGGATCTAGACATTAGACCAAATGTAAAATCACATACCAAACCCAGAAGGGAAAAGTAGGTGGATATATGTGTGTATGTATGTATGTATTGTGCTTTTGTGTAATGGACGCTCCAATTTTTTAAACCATTAAAAATTAGACTTTAAAAGCATTGTAAATTGTTGTTAAAAACACTAAGAACCGTTGCTATGTACATGTCGTAAACTATTGCTAGTCCTCATTTTTTACAGCCACCCAATATAATGCATTGAGCGTGCAAATAAATGCATTGCTTAATAAAATGCACTAAGTGATCTACTGTGAGAGGTTGGAGGATTTCTCTATCCAGAGCTGGGTGGAGAAGTTCAAGGACATATATATATGATTTTTGACCAAATGTACAGCCTAAAAAAAAAACATCTGTGTGATCTTTGGTCAAATTTAGATTTGGGATTTGGTTCTTTTGCAAAACACAAACAATCAAAGACAATAGATGACAATACTTGGGTTTTTTTTTTTTTGAATAATTTTTCATAAGGAGTTTTGTTTTGTAAAGCACTTGTTGGAGTTCGATTGATTAAATACATGACTGTCAATACACACTGGTCCCAAAAATGCCAAGGCAAACCAGATTGGAATTTAAGGGCTCCAGCCACATCTAAAATGTGATGGTGTTTCCTTTCAACTACACCATTTTGTTGTGGTGTATAAACACGTGTGTTGATGAACAATGCTTTTTTCATGAAAAAAATCATTCATCTCCCTTAAAAAAATCGACTCCATTATAAGTTTTAACAATTTTAACCTTAGCTTTATATTTCCTTTCTATCATATTGATAAAATATTTTAATAGATGAGTAGTTTCATGCTTAAATCACATCAAATAAACCCACACTGCTCTAGTATAGTCATCAACTAAGGTAATAAAATAGTGTGCTCCAGAAAATAAGGCTTGGGAATATGGCCCCAAATATCACAATGCAACAACTCAAATGGATTATTTGAACAAGAGACACTTTCATTAAAAGGTAATCTAGACTGTTTTGTTAGTTTGCATACGTCACAATAAAATGTTTTCATTTTAATGCTAGATTGTTGCTGAGAAAATAGATAATTCATGGCTTGTGATGGATGCCAAAGTCTAAGATGCCATATATCTGTTCGCTTGAGACTACAGTTCATTTCCAATGATTGATGTGAAGGATCAGAGATCTTAAATACGAACAGGCCATCTCTCAAACTACCCAGTCCAATCATTGTCGTAGAATTCAGGTCCTGCAACGAAAAACCATTGGAACCAAAGATGACTTGACATTTAGTAAGTGAAACAAGTTTACTTACTGATACAGGATTGAATAATTTGGAATATAGTAAACATTTTTTAGTATCAAAGAAAGTTGTAGAGAGGCTTCACCAATATGCGTATCATGTACCACAGTTCCATTCGGTAGTTTTATGGGATAAGGTGATTGTAAGACAATAACATTAGACAGAAAATTAAGGGACGATGACATGTGGTCAGAGTCACCACTGTCAATGATCCATGTGCTGGATTGTGAATATATCATACCTGCAAAATGAGATTGACCATTGGGCGGGTGTGGCACAAGAGCAGTTTGATCTTTAAGAAGTTGTTTTAACTTATTGTATTCATCCATGGTTAGAACATGAGCTTGATCCTTGCTTGGATTAGGCAAAAAACAATAGACACTGAAGCATTAGAATATATTTTATTTCCATCTATGGCATTAGCACCCCCAGTTTCTTGTTTTCCTCCTTTTAAGTTGGGAGGGCATCCATTTAGCCTGAAACATCTCCCCCTCGAGTGACCTACTCTTTGGCAGTGAGTACAATATAAAGAAAAAGAGAGAGAAAGGCAAGAAGAAAGGATACAAAGTTTTATGTGGTTCAGTTCAGGAGAACCTTCGTCCACACTAGGAAAGGCTTTCTTGCCGTTTTTCACACTATTCATCCTATGTACATCAATACATTATATAGGGCAGCATGAAGCTGCATAAATCACCCTGTAACCGATGAGAGATTTTTGGATATAATGATTTCATTGGTTTCTTTATTTCCCTCTAACGTTTCAATTTGAGAGATGTGAGCCAAATCAACATCATTATGATCTTTCCATTTATCTTTTCTTCTTAACGTTTCATCAGGATCATTTTCTTTTTCTCCTTGACTTTCAGTGTAAGAAACGTGGGCCAGATCAGGATCATTATGGCTCATGCATGATAATCAATTGTTTGAATTTGATTTGTACCTTCCATTTGTTGCGGCCATTACTGAATGACATTGCATAGGAAGATTCATTTGATGCTGAGTGTGATGTTGCAGTTTCCATTTTCTGTTTTCATTTTGGTGTGACATTGTAGTTGTGTTGGGTGTTTCAGCATTTGAGTGAAAACTTCCATTTTGTTCCTTGCAGCTGTCGATGCCATAGCTGGATGTTGCAGTTGATTTGGGCATTACATTATTTGATTGAAAACTTCCTTGTTGGCTTGATTTGTCATGATTGTCGTGAGCCAGATTTGAATAGTTTTCTTTAATACGCCCCCGTAAACGGGAATGGCTGATGACGTTGAGTTTGTGTTGTAAGTCAAAAAATTGATCTTTCCCCAAGGCTTTGGTGAATATGTCTACAATTTGACTAGAAGAATTGACGTATCTAGTGGTCAGGCGCCCTGAACTGGTCATTTCGCGCACATAATGATAATCAATCTGAATATGTTTTGACCGATTGTGGAAAACTGGATTTTTGGTTATGGAAGGTTTTGAAGGAGCCAAGTCAATTCTACAGCTGTTGATGCCATGGAACGATATTCAGCCTCCGCACTGGATCAAGCGACGGTGGATTGCTTTTCTGCACTCCAGCAAATACAGTTAGCTCCTAGGAAAGTACAGTACCCTGTCATGGATCTTCTGATGAGATGGCATCCAGCCCAATCCGCATCTGAGAGGGCATATAGATCCATGGTGCTTTGAGAGAGGATATGAATGCCATAATCGGTAGTTCCTTTGATATATCAGAGAATACGCTTGGCAATTTGAAAGTGAGCTTGAGTTGGATTTTGCATAAATTGGGTGATAAAATTCACTGAAAAAGTTATCTCTGGTCGAGTGATTGTCAAGTATTGTAATGCTCCAACTATAGCACGATAAAGAGTTGGATATGAAAAAGGTGAAGTATCTAGAAGAGCTAGCTTGGCTGCCATAGGGGTGTTCATAGGTTTGAAATCAAGCATTTGAGCTCTTTCCAAAATGTCCTAAGCATATTTTGTTTGAGTGAGAAATTGACCATCGTAGGTATGCAAGGCTTCGATCCAAAGAAAATAACTTAGTTGCCCCATATCTTTAACTAGAACTTTGACTTCAAGCTTGGAGATAAAATTCTGAATTAAGTTGGAAGAGCTGCCTGTAAGAACCATATTGTCGACGTAAATTAAAAGAATAAGACAATGGCCATTTTCATGAAATGTGAACATGGATGGATCTGAATAGCAACTCTCAAAATCGTAAGTGAAAAGAAAATCACTTAGCCATTGAAACCTAGACGCTTGCTTTAGCCATATAGTGCCTTTCGAAGATGACAAACATGATGCAGTAGAAGAGGATCTACAAACCCTCGTGGTTGAGACATATAAACCATTTCATGAAGCACTCCATGTAGGAAAGCATTTTTTAGATCTAATTGTTTGATGTTCCATTTGAAGATGATAGCAATAGAAAGTACAAGTCATATAGTACGGTCGAATGACGGGAGAGAAAGTCTCTTGGTAATTGATCCCTTCTACTTGAGTGAAACCCCGAGCAACTAGGCATGCCTTTAAACAATCAAGACTTCCATATGCTTTGGGTTTGGATTTGAAAACCCATTTTGATCCAACGACGTTCATGTAAGGTTCTCTTAGAACTAAATCCCATATATTATTAGATCTTAATGCAGTCATTTCTTCTTCCATGGTATGAATGTTGGCATACTTAGGATTAGGTTTGTGAATGCCTACTGTAGCTGTAGTTAACATCATTTGGTTTCCTAGAGACGTTGATCTAGCTTCAGATCTTGTTACTATGGTTCGAGTTCCCATAGAGGTTGATGGAAGACTGGTGTCACTTGTAGTTTCTGAACTATGTAAGCTTGGTGGAGAGTTTGGCGTTGGATCAGGTGGATCGGCTGGATGAATATTTGTATCAAGAGATCTATCATGTGTCATGCTTTATTGAAGATCGTCATAGACATTTAGACATGGATCTGGTGTAGGGCTGGAACCAGATTACGGGTGATCGGAAGTTGGCATGGTTCTATCACTTGAAGTCCCGATATCAACAAAGGATATAAAATCACTATCCATGACATCGTCCTTATAGAGAGAAGACGGATTTTTGAAAGGGAATGGGTTTTCATCAAAGAGGACATGCCTGGATATGTATAGACGTCTGGAATTTGGTTTGAAATATTTGTAACCCCTATGAAATGTGTTATATCCAATAAATATACATGGAACAGATTTAGGGTCAAATTTGTTTTGAACATATCCTCTCAAATAAGGGAAGCACCTGCTGCCAAAGATATGCATGCTGGAATAATCAGGAATCCTTTTAAACAATATAGAGGAAGACAGAGGCCTTCATCGGAGAGCAGGAGAACAAGAGGCAGCAACAGAGGAGAAGGGGGCTTCAGGTGGAAGGGGAAAGACACGAGGGCTTCAGGTGGAAGTGGAAAGATGCAAGGGCTGCGGAAAGACGCGAGGGCTTCGGTAGAAGGCAGAAAATGAGAGAAAAGAGGATGAAATTTTTTAGCCCTAATGGCTCAAAAATTTGTCCACGGAAAAAAGTCGGACCTCTGAGGTCGGACTTTTTTCCGCGTTAATTTTCACCTTGTCGTACGAAAAATTCGTGTTAAAATTTTCGGCATTTGATGGTCTCACCTCACAGTGGTTGAATCTTCCCCTCGTCGTACAATTTTCACCCACCCCTCAACTTTTCCCCCTGCAATCAAACGCAGCCTTAGGGTGCATCAACCAGAGGTGAATTCGAAATCATATGGAAAATCATTAGTCAATTTGCTAACATAAATGAGATCTTTAGTGAGGCATGGAACATAGAGAACATCCTTAATAGAAAGATTTGGAGAAATATCAGCCTGTCCAGTGTGTGTGATTGGAATACATTGCCCATTTCCAACAACAACTGTATCAGTGACCATTTTGGAATACATCCTTTATAAACATTTGCAACACAAGCAGTGACCATTTCCATCCCTACTCATCTCTACTCTGACAATGCCAAAAAGGACTGAAAATTATGGTTTGTAGCCAGATATTTATCGCCTATTTTACATATTTTCCTTATTTTTGTTTATTCATGGTTGATCTTAAGCACCTCTTTAGCACCACCTGATTTTTGGAACAGCATAGCTTCCAAATTATGATGTTGAAGCAGGCAAGCCAACACCATCAGATTTCTTTACATGAGAACCTCTTCCTCCACCACCAGTTCCAGATACAGAAAGAGTCTATTCTATGGAATTTATCAACCATGAATAGATGTATTGCTAAATCTTCATAGCATAAGTATCCCACAAACTTTACAGGTGACCATGAATTCTAGATTTTTGGCTCACAAACTTTACAGGTTTACGATTATCTTTAGAACAAAGAAAATCTGCACTTTGCATGAGCCTAAGTTGAAGGCAATCTCCAATGCATTGCACATGTCTCCATAGGTTTCGCTCAATGTGGCACTGTATTAGCATTTCCTTAACAGACTTTCGAAGGAAAGGTTCTGCCTCCCAAAACAGATCCAATGGAATCTGCTTAAGTAAAACATCCCCCGCATTCTGTCCAGAACTTCGTAAGCACTCCATTCATCACCTTTCAAGTAACAGATTAGATCCCACCCAAGAGAAGAAATATTGGGAAACTTTAACACATACCAAGATTTTTCCTACTCAAATATTTCTTCATGCATTTTGAGTCCCATATGCCATGGTGAAAAATTAATGTACATCCTAGAAGCAACAGGTTAACTTCATTGACCTCTTTAAATTTTATAATACCCAGCCCACCTTCCTATTTACGAAAAGTCAAGTCATTCCAGGCATTTAAATGGGGCTTACCTGCGTCTGACTGTTCCCATAAAAAACTGCACATCATCTGTTCTATTTTCTTAATGGCACCAAGAGGGCACTTGAACAGCAACATCCAGCAAATATGAAGTGCTTCTAATACTGATTTGATCAAGAAGATCCTACCTGCATAGGAAAGTAGCATTCGTTTTCATAAACTTAGTCAACTTTGCATTTTTAAAACAATAAGAATCAGATCAACGTTCTCAAATTCGTTGGCTTGGGAGGGAGACCCAAATGTCTAGTAGGAAACTATCCTAGGCTCTAGCCGAACTGATTACAAATACTTGCAATCTTGCTTTGGCCCATATTGAACTGATTACAAATACTTGCAATCTTGTAGATGAAGAAAGCCATTCTTGAAGGCTTTCAAGAAAATCAAGATGTCATCAGCGTAGATTGTAGAAAAAACTCCCTCTATGCCTTTTCCAATATGTGGGACTTCAATCATTCTTCCTTCCATTGCAGCTTGCAATGTACGTGAAAATATTTTCATGACAATGAGGAATAAAAACTGAAGATAAAGGGTATCCTTATTGCAGACCATGAGAATATCCAAAGTATTCACCTTGATGGTCATTAATCACAAGAGCATAAAAACTTTTGTCACTACTGTCGTTAATCTTTGAGTCCAAATAGAATGAAATCCCAAATGCAACATGGCAGCTTGTAAGAAAGTCCAATTGACCCCGTCATATGCTTTTGATAGGTCTATCTTCAACATAAGCTAGTTGACCCTTAGACATTGCATATACCATCTCAAGCACAAGAAGGAGAGATTGATGGATGTTTCTATCTTTCAAAAAACCACCTTGCTTGTTGGAAATGACCCGCTTTAGTACCGTCTTCATTCTCGAAACCATGATTCTGAAAATAAATTTCAGTACACTAGTTGCTTAACAAATTCTAAATCAAGATTAAGAATTAAGATTATATGATTTCTGCCTAGTTTCTTAACAAACTTTCCTTTCTAAAAAAAATATGTAATTGCAACAGTAATATTAGTCTTTACCATGTCCGAATTATATTGAAAGAACGAATTTGGAAACCCATCCAGACCTGGTGCACTATTGGAGTTGGCACCCATAACAGCCTATTACACTTCCTCATCTGAAATGGAACTTTTGTCCATTAAGTTTTCTTTTATAAATATGCAGTGGCCAACAGCAAGCTGATCCATAATCATTTTTGTTGAGTTGTCACTGGTAAAAAATCTTTAAAAATAAGAAGTACATGCTGAAAGAATTTTATCCTCCTCATAAAACTCCCCATCATCCATCTTCATGTGCAAGAGTCCATTTTTTTGGACATTTTCTTCAACATAGCATGAAATAGTTTGCTGTTATTATCCCCTTCTTTTAGCCATGATAACCTAACTTATTTTTTCTAATAAATTTCTTCATCTCAGAGAGCATCCGCAAGAAAACTTCTAATATGATTTTCAGAAGTGGACCAGTTATGAGAGCCAATGTCTTGCCTCTTATAAATTTCAATAAGATCCTTTTGAATAATTCTGGTATCAACTTTCTCGGTTCTATACTTACTCCAATTACTTTATTTATGGTCGTACTCTATTCCGTTTTGCCAGAAGTTCAAGCATTATGCATCGTCTACACTCCACTCTCCATGATCTTGTAATAATGACCTTACAACTAGGTTAACACTCTTACTAAAGGAAGTAGTTAAATCTTTGTCTTCTTCTGCATGCGGTTTTAAAGATATTTAATTTACATGTAAAAGAGAAGCGTTGAGTGGTCTGAAGAACTTCTTGGTTCTACCAAAGGCTGCCCGCAACATCCAACTTGCTCAATCCAATAATTGTTAAAAAACATCTATCTAATTTGCTTTGAACCAGCGCTGTCGGGCTGCAGAGATTGGTTCAAGTGAATGATCTGTTTCTGTCCAGAATTTCCCTTAGTCCAGCATCTTGAATGAATCCACTGAATGCTAAACAAGCTTGTCTAGCAGGGGCAGGCCCATTTTTCAGACTCCTTACAAACTGAATTAAAATCTTTCATGATAATACTAACTTTTGTTTATTGGCAATAACGATATCTAACATAACCAATTGGTCTTTGCGAATTCTAAAGTCAGGGTGAAGACACACCCCTATTGTATCAAAGTTGAGATTGGAAGCGTTATGAATAACAAACAATCCATCTAAAATTTATTAAATTTGCAACTAGTCAATCTAAAATCAGCCTGTCTCTAAGCACAGACAACTATGGCCCAATTAAGTTTTGTATCAATATTAGATTCAAAGGAAAACTCCTTGTAGTGATTGCAAAAATATCTGAGGTTGTCTGCAATCAACATGATATCAAAACATGAAAACGATCTCAAGTTGATGAGATCTCATCCATTTGCCAAAATCTCTCTAGGTTGTTACATTAGCAAGCCCTCTAACATTCCAACTATCAAACTTCATTTGATGGCAATTGGCAACTCCTATGCATTCAATCATCTAACAAGTAATCTGGTTAATTTGCTATTTATTTTAAATGTGCATTTGTCAGTGTGAATTCAAATTTTGTTTGAAAATTTTATGCGAACCCTATTTTGATTTTCTGGTCCATGAAATGCATGGAAGTACAAAAAATTGGGATGGGGCTAGAGCCTTTGGTGGAGTTATACGTGGGCTCGTGTAGGCAGTTGCCCACATGGTCCTATAAACTTTCTTTGTTTTCATTTTTACATATGCTTTCAACTACATGCTTCTTTATATACATTAGTGGCCCTATAGGTACGCAGATTCTTTAAATTAGTGCCCCTAAGTCCAACATTTCTAACTCTAGCTGCGACTGACCATGGTTGGAGGTGGAACTAGCTACAGCTAGATGACAAAATAATGAAGTGTCTGATAATTGATTGTATTGAGATTTTTCTTAATCATCTAAAACATATGTTACCAATTGGCAGCTTCGCCATTGACCGTAGGTGTCAAAAACTCAAGCAGCATCGATTGAAGAAACCAACAAGCGACATCCCATGACAATGCTGGTGGCGAAAGTTCAGTTTCTCCTCCTCCACCACCCTTCCCTCCTCATTCTTCTTGACTTTTATTTGAATCCCTTGAATATTCAGGAATGACCCAGTCAATCCAGTTTTCAGTCGACCTGATCGGATCATATGAAAATCCCATCAAAGGATCTGCCATGTTCTTTGAGAAAACTGATTTCTTGCTACTTGTAACCTCAACCTCATCTTAGTGGCAGTACCAATTTTTTTGACTGATCATCACTTGCTCGTGTGGGCACTAACTGGTAAAATGTTGCAATATTGGCTGGTCTCTAGAAATTAGTGACATAGACAGTGGATTAACTTATTTATTTGATATCTCAATAAAGCAAGGGGCTCCCTTGGCAGTTTCCCAGCAAAAAAACTACCTACTTGATATCAAAAGCAGTGGCTGCCGGATGGGCATGCAGACCAATTACATTATGATACTTGAATATATATGTTAGGTACCAGAAGACTATATGTTACACTTAGAACATGATAACTCGATTGCAAGATAATCTAAGCAAGGTTATCTTTTGAGGGCAATGAGTTTACAATTTGATCGTTTGGGTGCTATACTAGTGCAACTAGGGTGGAATCACTATGCTAGTTGATGGACATTTGGCTCTCTTCACATGGGCATGGGCATTCCAGCAGGATTTTCAGTTTTCACTCAAATTGTGAGTGACATCCTGCTCATCTAAAATTAGAGTTTTATATGGTCGGGACTGGTTATGCTTACACCTCTATGCATGAAAAATTGTGCATAGCGGTGTGTAACAACCAAAATACCGTGTCTAAGTGAAAAAAAAGGACTTTCAGAATGACAAAAAGAGTTATGAACAAGTAAAAGTTCCAAAATATACACTTCTTTATAAAAAAAATTTCAAAAATACCCCAACCCCCTTTTTTTTTCTTTGGTATATATTTGTGTGTACAACCTTATGCATGCAACTTGATATCAATGTATGTTATTTTATGTTCCCAAGAAAGAGATATGTTCCCCAGAAAGAGATCAGGATGGGAATTTGCCCCCATAGAAGGCATATGAGAAACATCAAATGGATAAGCTCACTCTAACACGTTAACTTCTAAACTCAACCTCTTATTTAGTGGCAGTACCAAAATTTTTGAGTGAACATCACTTGAGTCGCCGACCTGAGTTTGATAGTGCCCATGTGGGCACTATGATGTGATTGGAACTGAATCCTGGGGTTGGTTGGTTTGGTTTTTTGCTTGCTTTAAATGGAGTAGATCAGCTTAGTTGTGGTTAATCCAAGTTAGTAGGCTATTGAGCCAATTCTAGGATCTCCAAAGATTTAAATTTGGATTTATCACAATATATTTTTTGACTAACTGTATTGAAAAATATGATGCACACCAACACACCCTTAGCTCCGCTACAGCCCTTCTTACAAGATACTCCTCTCACAAAATGTTTACAATGCTAGCTGGTGTCTAGAAATTAGTGATATAGACAGTGGATTAATTAGTTTCATTATTTATTTAATTACTTATTTGATATTTCAATAAAGCGAGGGGCTTCCTCAGCAGTTTCCCAGCAAAAAATTACCTACTTGATATCACAAGTAGTTGCTGCAGGAGGGGCATGCAGACCAATTACATTATTATACTTGAATAAAATGTTACTTAATGGAAGACTATATATGTTACACTTAGAACATGATAACTCGATTGTAAGATAATCTAAGCAAGGTTATCATTTGAGAGCAATGTGCTCAGCCACTCGACAGCAAAGAAACGACAATAGAAGCAAAAAGGAGGAGAAAGAAAAAGGAACGACAATACATCCTTTCTCTTTCTCCTGGCCTTGTTTGTCTTCAAGTTAGTTGGCCCTATAGACTTTGATTGTTGTTGGTGGTGGCTTGTCTTCAGTTTAGTTGATGTAGTGGAGGCCATGCATCTCTTTCGTATCCATCACCAAATCCTCCTCTGGGGTTTCTGGTCCAGCAGAATGACCTTCTTCTTTGAGAAAATAACGTGGCAATTAAGATATTTTGGTTAGTTTGCTAACCAATAGTACACTATTCAGAAATTTCTGTAACATAGAGCCGTGCTGTATTTGTTAACAAGAAGCAAATGTCTGATTCCTTTTACTGAAGTTGTATATCCATCTGCCATCTTTTACTGATCTTCTACTTCGACCGCTGGCCCTTCGCAAGTCTAAGTGACGACGACTTCTTTGGCACACATGGTTATGTATCTTCTAGTGAAAGATTTGGAAAATTCGCAATGAAATCTTCTTTCATAACGCACGTTTTGATTTCCACGATTCATTGCATACCCTCCAAACAGAGTTTTTAGCTATCGTGAAGGCTTTTTGGCTGTCGGATTGGTTCCTCGCTTCTTCTCTACTGTTTAGTCCTTTTTTAGGTTGTACTTTGGCATCCATTACTCTTTGGATGTTTTTAGTTTCATTTAATACAAGCTCTCTCTCTCTCTCTCTCGTGTGTGTGTGTGTGTGTTTGCATAATATAATTATACATATAAGTTGACAAAAGAACATACTACTTAGGTAATGGACAAAGCCACACCTATTAAAATTCCTTTTTTCTTTGCAATTTATCAGTATCTTAAAATATATTGGTGATAAACATATATTAAGTTAGTTCTTTTTATTTTATAATATACCATAATAAAGTAATGGCTCTTATAACATCAAATTTGAATAGTAAAAAAAAAACACATTGAATAGTAGAAAAAAACATTTTTTTATAAAAAGTAATTTGAACTTAAACATTATTTAGATCAAATTAGTGTTTATAATGAACACAATAAGGGATTCATATTTGTTCAAACACTTATTAGCACAAATGTTTGAGTCTATTGTTTTTGTTTGTTGCAGAAGTAAAAATATATATATATGTGTGTGTGTGTGTGCATAAATTATAAACACACACACACACAACATATATATATTTATATATATTAATTTTCAA